>NW_022631079.1:7416318-7623630 GCF_010015895.1 Lontra canadensis
GGAGGGAGGGAGGGAGGGAGGGAGGGAGGGAGGGAGGGAGGGAAGGAAGGAAGGAAGGAAGGAAAGAAAGAAAGGAAGGACGGACTATGCTTCCACATCCACCGGAAGGAACAGTGGTGAGGGAGGCAAGGAAAGGATGGAAACTGTGTGCTTGAGTCCCATCCCAGACCAGGAGGCAAGCACTGGGCTCTCGGACATGTGAAGACTACAACTTTAGAGAGAAGGAAAGAGCTTCCTCTTCTGTGGCCGGAAGGACAGAAGCAGATGTGGACAGTGAACCCTGCCTGGGAAGGGGAAGAGAAGAATCAAATGGGACAGTGGGTTTAAATCTACTCTGTAAAGAAGAACGGTGCTCTGGGAATGACCTTTCCGACCGTTCTGCAGAGATGCTCACACCTTCTGTGTTACTCCACGCCACTGACTGTCTGCATCTCCCTAAAAGTCACACACTGAAATGCCAAGTCCCAGAGGGAGCTAGTAGGATGTGGGCCCTGGAGGAGGTCAGGAGGCTGGGACCCTTATGAATGGAATTCGTACCCTCAGAACAAGAAACACAGGAGAGATGATTTTTCTCCCTCGGCCATATGAGGATATGACAAGATGACCATTGGCAAACCAGCAAAAGGTCACACACTGCACCTGCTAGCACCTTGATCTTGGATTCCCCGACCTCAGAATCATGACAAAAATAAATCTTGCTGCTGAAGCCACCAAGTCTATGATATTGTTACAGCTGCGTGACCAAGAGAGCCCCAATCTGGAGGCTGACACTGAGCCGGAGTGTCTCCAGCTTTCCATGCTATAGCTTCCTTATCTGCAAAATGTTGGGTGGGGAGGTGCAGAGGTAGACCAGGGACGTTTTCTGAAGGTCTCCTCCTACCTTAATATCCCAGAATTTTTACATGTGTTTTTTCTTCCTGATTGTTCCATGCCAGCTGCTAAACCTTTTCTTAGAGACTGTCATTGCAAACATGTCTCCTTATTTTGGACGCTTCCTTAACACCAACTATCACACTGTGCATACAGAAGGTGTTCAACAGATGTTTCTCTGAGTTAACAAAATGTCCAGAATGTCACAGTTTTGGGAGACAAATGTGTGCTTCGGTGTCTCTCCCTCTCCCCAAGGGCTCTATCTGCAGGAGCACAGTCCCCAGAAGTAGCAATCTTTTCTCAGTGAATTCAGCCTTGATAAAAACACTTACCTGAAGCCCAAGCACAAATAAGACTGAAGGCCAAATAAATTAGTGGCCTAATTGTTTGTCTGTCCTTCCTGCAAATGTGTACACACCAATATTTTGAGGAAAAAAAAAAAGTCCGATTATGTAAACCTGGATGTGCTTTCCAGCAGATCCTTAAAACAAAAAAAGTCAATGTCTATCTAAAGCTCCTCACGCCTTCATTATCAAAGAAGCAAAAGGTGCAAATTCTCACGGCTCACTCAGTCTTCTCCTTTGTACTCTATGACATTCCTACAGCTGACAAAAGTGATTAGGTATCCTGTTTGCTGCAAAGCTAAAACAGACTTGAACAGCGCCCTGAGAAGTAGCCATTCTCTCCTGGAAAGGACACGAGCCTAATATCTGAGTTTTAGTCTTAGTTCCGCACCAATGAGTCCCTGAGTTTGTACAATTAACCTTCCTGTACCTCGACAAATGGGGCTAAACATTCCAGCCCAATCTCTGTTACACCATCGGGCACTGGCGTTCACACTTTATGATTCTTACTACTAATTGCTGAGTACTTTCTAAAATGCTTCTTATCATTATCAGCAAGATGGACAAGCACTGTGAAGAAATTCACAGTGAAACGGTTCATTCTGCAAAGGAAGGCAGGAGGGCCAGAGTAATTTCTGCAGCCCCAATTCTGTTTTCAATCTCAGTCCAGGCCTAAGTACAAAAGTAGACATCACAGTGTACACCAAGGGTCACTCAACTGGTCTACGCAAATGAAAGGTGAAGTACTTGGAAAAATCAACCTTTGACCAAGATCATTTCACATCATGGGTTTTCTTCAAGTCCAGGATTCCTTGTATAAAATTTTGTAAGATGGCTTGAAAAAGAGAGAGGAGCATCACTTCGGAGGTCCATGGTTTTAAATACCAAATTACAGCTCATGGACACACAAGAAAGTTAATGAAAATTTTACAACAAAATAAACCACACATTCCAAATCCGGGGCATGTTGGGATATGACAGTGGATAGGTCTGTTATGGGGTGAGGGCTCATTTTAGGGTAGGATTCTGCTCCAGCACACCCAATGGACCTACATCCACATTCTCAATTTCCCTCAAAGATAAACGCATCAGGGAGGGCACGCTTCCAGCAGGTGGGGCAGCCGATGAATCAAAGCTGATCATTCATCCACAGAAGCGCTTGAAAGGAATGTTAGCAAACTCACAATTGCATAATGGAAAGGAGATGGGAGAGGGGCTGGCAAGGCTAACCGGTGACAAAACTCCCCTTCACAGATGAAGAATTAACTCACAGCCGTGGCCATAACTCATGGACACAGTTCATTCCAGGTTTCACCTTTGGTTCCCTTAACAGCGATCACAAACCTCCTCTAGAAAAAGAAGAAGGAAAAAAAGCTTTCTGTAGACAGAAGGATGCCAAGGGTGCATCACCGAGCTACAGTGCTTGGGAAAAAAAAAAAAAAAAAAAAAAAACCCAAAGATAATACTTAAGGTGTTCTAATCAGATATAGGAAATGATCAGTCAGCTTCACCATTAAGGACTCCTAATGACTGTTTCTTTTTTTAAAAAAACACAATAGCTTTGTCCTTAATTCCTAACTATTTTAGCCAATATATAAATTGTTAGTACTCCCTGGATCATTAGCTTAAGAAAGAAAGAAAGAACGAACTCACAATGACACTATTGCAAGACAGCACACTACAAAGAAATACCCAGAAAAAAAAAATTTAAAAAAGAAGAATTTACTGTAAGAAAAACATTCTCTCCATTAGGAACTCCATTTACCATTTCTGAGCCATTCACCTACTCAGGTTAAGGGAATAAGATGGAAAGGAGCCATGGCAGAAGGTAGAGGAGCTGGTAAAGGGTTTGAATATTTCCCTGTGAAATTGTAAAACTTAGAGGAAAAGACACGTTTTCCTTTTAGATGTTAAGTACACCAAAAAAAAAAAAAAAAAAAAAATTCCCCTGCTCCACTGTGCCACCTCCTTCAAGGTCATTTATCATCAGCACAACCTACGGATGTTTTATTAAAAGAAAAATCCCAGCTTAGGACTGCCAGATCTCTACACAGGACCCACTTATCAGAGGTGTTGCTGGGGCTGACAGGCAGCCGTTCAGTGGCGCAGAGTTAACATTACTTTATATGCACAGAACCCCATCAGCAAGCACATTACCGGGTCTCTATTAAGCATTCTGATAACCACCTCCAACCAGCTTGGCTTAACATTTAAGCCTGCAGGAAGCCCTTGAGTGCAAGAAGCCTTCCAAAATTTTCTAGCTGATTTTAACCCTATAGAGTTTGAAGGAAAAAAAAAACAAAACACCTGAATTTAAAAATGACCCAGCAACTAAATATTTTGTCCACCTGAACAAAAGATCTCGTGGTTTGGAGAAACATATTTTCATGTGCCTCTTATTTTTTTCAAACCTTATAGACAGTTTTTCACTTAAAATAATAATAATAACCTGTATGACTAGTAGGCTTAAAACACTCCCATGAGCAAGGTTTTAGCATACAGGCTCCGGCTCGTCAGAGCTGGATTTGAGGCCAGTAGCACTTCTAAAGCATACGTAATGGTGCATAACATACAGCCATTCCTTCAGATCATTCTCCATCTCATGCAGACCCTGGATTTTGTCCTTTCCAAAGGCTTTCTGCCCCCACCCCAAATAGTAAGCAAAAATGAATGCCTTAAAACTATTAGAAGAGCAAAAGGAAAAAAAGAAAACCGATCACTTAAAACGTTCTCGGACAAATTCACCCTTTTCATTTGTTCAGTTCCCAAATACATCACCTGCACTGTTTTCACCCCTCAAAGTTACTGTCTGGTTAATATTTCAAGATTTCAGCGTCTCTATGATTTGCCTAACTCTGGAGGTAATTAGGAAGTGATCTCTTTTGCTCTGTTGAGGAAAGAAGTGACAGCAGAAGCTGCAGTCCTCGGGCGGGGGGTGGAGGAATCCTGGAAGGGACGATCTTCCCGAGCGAGACAAGTGCAGGAAAAGCATGGAAGGGGTGCTGCAAATGCTAACGAGGTTATTCTTAACGCGAAGTTACAGCATTTTCTTTTGCCAAGAGGCTCTCCAGTCCCAGCTTTGAGGTGAGCAATGCCTCGGCCTGGGAAGTATCTGCAGCGTTAGAACAAATCAGCGAGAGGAAGGAGCAGTGCCAAGAGGTACTTAAGGAGAAAAAAATTGTATTAGTGTGGAGCCAGCCTTTCCCTGCTGCCACCCAGTGTGGAAATTCCGGGCAGCCACCCTGCCCTTACACACACGCACACACGCATACATACACGCACACACACTTTGCTGCACTAGGCATTCAGTAAGCCAGCATTTGGAGAACGACACGTTCACAATGTCCCCGCCACCCCCGCGCGCGCGCACACACACACACACACACACACGCACATACACACACACACACACACACACACACACACACACGCACAAGCGCGCGCGCGCACTCTCTCGTCTTCCATCCCTTCCACGTTCTGCAAGCGGTCGCATCACCACGGCCCCGGCGCCGGGGAACCGCGGTGACCACGGGGGAGACTCCCCTCCCCTCCCCTCCGCAGCACCCGGACTTGGGGGAGCTCTGGGGGCCGCGTCCCGCACCCCCTCCGGGACCAGTCGGCCGCGGCGCGCTCTACGCCAAGTAGGCGAGTCCCCGTGTTGCGCGACAGCGCGCGGGTCCAGCCCGCAAGCCAGAGAAACCGCGCCGCGGCGGAATTCCCGGCGACAGCCCGCGCGACCCCGTCGGCCCCGAGCTCCGCGCGGGCCGCCCGGTCCGCACCCTCCCCCGCGGCGCTCCGGAAGGCGCCGGCCCCGCCACAGGTCAGGCCAGACGGCCCCCTCCTCCCGGACTCCCGCGGCTCCCAGGCGCCGCTCCTCAGCGCCCCGGGACCCAGGCTGCGCGCCTCCCGCCCGCTCGCAGCGCTCCAGCCGCTCTCCGGCCCCGGCTTCCCCCACGAGCGCACCGACACGCACCGTTCCCTCCCGTCGCCCCCACACGGCTCCTCCGGAGCCCGCGGGGCACCCCGCCCCGCCCGCGCGCCCCCGCTGCCGCCGTCGCTCTGCCCGGCCCCGGCCGGTGCATGGCGCCCCCGTCCCCCGGGGAAACACGGGACGCGCGCCGCTTACAGTTCGCAGGAACTGGATCTCGTCCTCGCCCTCGCCCCCATCGGCCATGGCTCCGCGCCTTCTCGCCGGGGCTGCCTCCCGAGCCCCGCGGAGCCCGGCGGCGCTGGCGGCGGCCCCTCGCGCTGCCTCCTGCCGCTGCTGCCGCCGCTGTGCTGCCGCTGCTGCCGCGGCGCTGTCCGGAGCCGGGGGCGGAGGGGGCCGCGGCGGCCGGGTGCGAGCGCCGGGCGGTCCCCGCCTGCAGAGCGGGGGAGGAGGCGCGGGCGGGGGCGGCCGAGGCGGGAGCCTCCCTGCGCCGCACTGTGCGGGAGGAGGGCGACCCCGCAGCCCAGCCGCGTCGGCCCCGCGCTCCCTGCCTGCCGCCGCCGACTATTCGGCCCCGGCTCCCGCGAGCGAGTGCGCCGAGCCCGCGGAGCCCGGGCTGGTGCCGCGGTGGGGGCGGGGAGTGGGGGCGGCGGGCGGGGAGGAGCTCGCCGGCTCCCCTCTGCTGCAGGTAATCCGCAGCCTGCTGCTCGGGCCCGCCAAACCCGAGGCCCAGCGCCGCTTACTGGCTGTGCTGGGTATCGGGGCTCTAGAGCGCCGACGAGCGCACAGCCTTCCACCGGCGCCGGCCTGAGCACCTGGGGCTCTCGCACCCAGCCCCTCTGACCTTCGGCGAAACCCAGGGCTCAGCGTTCCTTCCTCCCCAGGGGCTTTGGCGCTAAGTGCCGCAGCGCTTCGGACGGCACGCAAGAATCCTCTTTCTCTGGGATGCACGGAGTGGGTATTAAGTTACCCAACACAGGGTATTTTAAACTCGAATCTCTCTTTTCCTAACCCACAAGAGAATTCTGCAGTATCCAGTCTCCGTGGACCGAGCTTTTCACTGGTCATGTATACAAAGTGCACGGTGCACAGAACTTTAACAGATTCTTCCAGCAAATATATGGTGAGTGCTTGCGCCAGACACCTGTGGTACAAGGCAGACATGAGTTAGAAGACTAAACTTTAAATCAACGACGAATTGCAATACAGGAGGGGATAAAATAAATTTGAATCATTGATGAGCTAAAAAGAATTTGGAACCTATTATCATCACCAGGAAGCCATTTATTTCCAAAGAAATTTGAGTGTAAATAACAATATCTACCTCGGGCAAATCCATGCAATAGCTCACCACGTTGCATTTGACAAACGGCTGTGACTAACAAAATGCAGGGTCTGATTTGGGCAATTTGGACAAGCACTCATGTCTTGTTCCTGGTATTTCACTTAAGATACTCAGCAGTGGGGCATCTGGGTGGCTCAGTCGGTTAAGCATCGGCCTTTGGCTCAGGTCATGATCCCAGGACCCTGGGGTTGAGTCCTGCATCAGGCTCCCTGCTGAATGGGGAGTCTCTCCTTCTCCCTCTAAACTCCTCTCCCCCATGATCTCTAAGATCTTTTATAAAAAAAAGAAAAATACTCAACAATGAGTATATGCAAAGCAAAGTTACCACATGTCAGTCCAACAAAGTTGAAGAAACTCTAAAGTGAAGGTCTAGCATCAGCATACCTACCTTACACATTTTGCTGCATCTAATTAGTTTCTAAAATCTACCAGTAAATTCTATGCAGCATACATTTTATTTGCAGCTTTCGTCAACTTTATACTTGCTGAGATAGTTTTGCATATTTCCAGTAGAATGAATACCAGTAAGAATATGTGTTATAAATACTTCCATCCCTGGTAAGGCTAGTAATGCTCTCTTCTATTTAATGGTACTAGTCATCTTATCTAAGTACTTGAAATATTCTTGGATCATGATCCATGACAACTAATTCTTAAATTATTACAATTTATGTGAATTTTTACTCCTAGGAGCTTCTAAGTGAGCAATCAGAGTTCTTGCAAAAGATAAAAGTCCTCCAGGAGGGATGACTATATTCTGAAATGGGCTCATAATTTTATGTTAAATAATCTGATCCTCCAAATTTATGACATATCAAATTGAACTTTTCTATGTTTTATGCAGAATGATGCATACATAGACCATTTCTTTTTTTTAATTAACATTTAATGTATTACTTGTTTTAGGGGTATGGGTCCATGATTCATTAGGTTATATACTATCCAGTGCTCATTACAACACATATCATCCCCAATGTCTATCAGTCTATTCCACCATCCCTTCCACCCCCCTCCACTCCAGCAACCCTCAGTTTGTTTCCTAAGTTTAAGAGTCTCCTATGATTTATCTCTCTCTCCGTTTTCATCTTGTTTCATTTTTTTCCTCTCTTCCCCTATGATCCTCTGCCTTGTTTCTCAAATTCCTCATATCACTGCTATGATCATTGCCTTATTTCACTTAACATAATACCCTCCAGTTCCATCCACATCTTTATAAATGGCAAATTTCATTTTTGACGGTTGCATAATATTCCGACTGTGTATGTATATACACACATATATGTGTATATACACATATGTATATACACATATATATACACATATGTATATACCACATCTTCTTCATCTGTCAATGGACATTGGGCTCTTTCCATAGTTTGGCTATTGTGGACATTGCTGCTAAAGCAAACATACGCACTGTATGTTTGGGAATTACTCCATTCTCCCCATACAGTAGGTAAAATATAAAATATTTTATATATGTATATAAAATATAAAACTCTAACTCACTAGCTTTTCCTTTTGGCATATTAAGCTAAGGTACACATTTTTCTAACAAGTGTTTTAGTTATGATTTCTTTAATTCTCTCAACATAAGTGATACAATGCTCAATGGCCTGAGTACTCAATATTCACCATATAATAAGTCTTCAACAGCAAACAGAGGATTTTCATAAAACCACTTATGTGCACTTTAACACAAAAATACAGTACTATGAGGTTTATGGATCTCTAATCTGTACTAAAAGTATAAAAACATGTTCAAGAATCACTCATCATATTTATTTTTAAAAGAACTGATGGAAATACAACAATTGGTTTATTATTGGTGGTGAGTATATGGGCGTAATATTATTTTTGGTACTCTGATATCTTTTCTATATTTCATAATTATAAAAATTGAGATAGTTTTTATTTAAAAAAAAAAAAGAAACTACTAAAGTTACTAAAAGCTATGGGAATTTTTCCCTTACAGTATTTTTAAAAAGCGGTTGTTTCGACACATGAAAAGTTGCTCAACATCACTCATCATCAGGGAAATACAAATCAAAACTACAATGAGATACCACCTCACACCTGTCAGAATGGCTAAAATTAACAAGTCAGGAAGCGACAGATGCTGGCGAGCAGGTGGAGAAAGGGGAACCTCCTTGCACTTTTAGTGGGAATGTAATCTGCTGCAACCACTCTGAAAAACACTATGGAGTCTCCTCAAAAAGTGAAAAATAGAGCTACCCTATGACCCAGCAGTTGCACTATTAGGTATTTACTGAAAGAATACAAAAATACTAATTCAAAGGAATACATGCTTCCCAATGTTTATAGCAGCATTATCTACAATAGCCACATTATGGAAAGAGACCAAAGAAGATGTGATATGTACACACACACACACACACACACACACGATGGAATATTAGCTATAAAAAAAGAATGGAATCTTGCCTTTGCAATGATGTGGATGGAGCTAGAGGGTGTTATGCTAAGGAAAATCAGTCAGAGAAAGACAAATACCACATGATTTCACGCATATGTGGAATTTAAGAAACAAAAAAATGATCATAGGGAAAAAGAGGGCGGCAAACCAAGAAACAGACTCTTAACTACAGAGAACACACTGATGGTTACCAGGGCGGAGGTGGGTGGGGGGATGGGGGAAATAGGTGATGGGGATTAAGGAGTGCACTTGTGATGATGAGCACTGGGTAAAGTATGGAAGTGATGAGTCACTATATTGTACACCTGAAACTAATATTACACTGTATGTTAACTAACTGGAATTTAAATAAAAACTTTCCAAAAAATCTGTTTCACTTTCTTTAGTTCACATATGATTTCCTAGTTTGTTCTGCTGAGATACCATGGTAAGAAAAATTGGTTTTGACTGGAAAAATCATAGAATGATAGGATGAAAACTAATCTCCATTTTAAATATAATTTTAATTGAGGAAAAAGAAATAATTCTGGTTACAGCTTAAAGTTTATGTTCAATGTTTTTTGTTTTTTGTTTGCTTTTTTGGAGAGAGTGAGCACACATGAGGGGTGGGGTGCATGGAGAGGGAGAGAGAAAGAAGGAGAGAGAATCTTTAAGCAGGCTCCAAGCTCAGCTCAGAGTCTGATGCAGGGTTTGATCTGGAGACACTGAGATCATGACCTGAGTCAAAATCAAGAGTCTGATGCTTAACTGACTAAGCCACCCAGGTGCCCCTCAGTGTCTTTAATTCTTATTGTAGATTTAAGATATAAGGAGTTGGCAAGTACATATTTTCACAGCTACAAAACTACAGTTCATGAAATAGAAAAAAGATTTTATTTAGAATTTTCATAAGCATCCAATCTTATTATCTCTGTTTTTTTGTAGTTCTTATAAAAATGTTTCTTATTTTCTATATACATATTACAAATAATAGTTTATTTTGCTTTTTGTTGCTGAAATTGGTTATCTTAATATTGCTTTATTGGAATCTTTGTACTCTATAGCAATATATGTGTTTCCTATAACACTGTTTGAGGACTTCACTAATTATAAAATAATTTAGAAGATGATATTTCCATAAATCTTAGTGCGAACCTAAAAAATGTTTTACTTTATGACCAATGTTATATCCTACAACTGATGGGAAAAAAACCATATTTCCTCTTTTGTTTTCAATTAGAATTTTTCTAGAGTCATTTAATTCAAAGTGAGGCAATGTGGACCACTGTTCACTAGGCAGGACCCTAGACATCCTTAAAGAACGAAAAATTAAGACAGATATAAGGTTTTTCATTTATGATTATAATTTACTAATCTCACCAATGATGTATATGGGCATTAGAAAAATAACTTCTTGCTGAAGATCTCTACAGAAAATGAGTTAAAATACTCAGTATTATCATTTTAATTCAGCTTCTTTCAGTTAAGATCACATTAATTAATCACCCTAAGGCTGAGGTGAAAGCCTCTGGAATGGTCATTAGATCATTATAAAATTACAGTTGGAAAGGCCCCAATATCTGGAGATTGAGCCCATTGCTTATCAACTCAGGATTCCAATTCCGAAACCTAAGGAAGGTTTCACAGCATTTCTTCTGATTGTATTTCAGAAGTTAACAAACCAGTATTTTAGGAAATGTCCATTGTATTTCCATCTTTATCACATGTGTCCTAAAATAGTACAGTTCTGAAGTGGACCTAAACTAAAAATAAACTCCAGTAGATCCTTGGAGGGCAGAGCCTGAATCTCTGGGTCTGCATTAATGCAAGGTGGTCAGGAATGATGTTGGAATGATGGTGGTGATTACCATAGTGATGGTGATGATGGTTGTGATGGTAGTGATAATGGTGATGGTTGTGATGATGGTGGTGATAATGGTGATGGCGATGATGATTGTGATAATGGTGATGCTAATGGTTATGGTGATGATGGTGTTGATGGTGATGATGATGATGGTGATAATAAAGGTTCATTCCCTGAGCATTTACTGTGCTCCAGGCACTTAATTTTTATTGCTTTTTCCTTCTTTACAGCACTGCCATTTTAAAGAAAAGGAGACCAAGGCTTAGAGAAGTGAAATGAAGACTGAGATTACACAGCTGCTGAGTGGTGAGGCCAGGGTCAGAGGTCTCCAGACTGGAGCAATCTGTCACTGTTTCATGCGATTGGCCCTCCCCCATCCCAGCATGAAAGCACAAGAAGAGTCTGGACTAACACAAACTAAGACAAAGGCTCCGATAGCCCCAGGAGATTTATTCCTGATTTCAAGCCAACCCTAGGGGTCCTGTTAGCTCATGGAATGCCAAGTGAGTTCTGGAGAAGGAAAAAGGGATTATTATGTGATCAGAAATACAATCTAACTTGTGCCTTCCTCTGTAGCTTGGATTCTTAGGGGAAATTAGCTTTTCAGGACGTGAAAGTTTTTCATCACTATCTTATCAGTTCCCTAAATTGAGCTAAAAATTGTGAAACCCCAGACTATAATTAGTATTTGGGTATCTGAGGTCAGGACAGAACTGCATATAGATGATAAAAATGAACATGATCTATCTCTTGGGGTGAGCAGAGCCCTTGACATCACAAAAATGATTGACCCTACTCAACTAAAAGTTTGCTAATTAACCACCTTCTCTACTGAGAAAGGTGTTCCTGAGGAGGTATGGGCTCCCCAAAGACACTGCCACCCCAAAGTGCTTCATAATTGATCATTATGGCTGCCATATACTCCCCTAGGTAGCTCTTCCTCCTGGTTTTGCCCACACCTACTATACCACAACTAGGATCCAAAAGCTAATCACCCTCTTTGATTCTTCCCTATTATAGACTGAATGTTTGTGGACCCCCAAAATCCATACACTAAAGCTTAGCCTCCAATGTGATGGTATTAAAGGTGGGACCTTTGGGAGGTGATTAAATTAGGATCTGCTCAAGAGACTGGGGCCCCATGATGGGATTAATGTCCTTATAAGAAGAGGAAGAGACAAAAAAGAGGTTCTATGAGCACACAGTGAGATGGCAGCTGCTTATAAGCCAAAAGAGGCTCCAGAATGAAAACCTACCTTGGGAACATCACCAGAACCTCAAGAAATAAAATTCTCTTGCTTAAGCTGCCTGCCCAGTTAGTGGGATTTTGTTAAGGCAGCCGGAGCAGACTAAGACATCCCTGACCTTCCCCATCCAATATCAATGTCCTTTAATGGGTAAAAAGATATCTTCCTGATTCTTGTCTTTATGTCCCTAATCATTTCACTAACTTTGTAACTAGTCTTCCTGGGTTTTGCTCTTTTCTACTGTGAGCCATCTTCCAGACTCCACCAAAATAACCTCCCACAACAATATTTCCAATGAGTTACTTCCCTGCACAATAAGAATTGGAGCCATTGAAGAATGACTCCCACTTACCGTATTACATTCAAACCCCTCCTTCTGGCATTTGAGACCCTCCATAATAAAGCCTTTCACATTCCTTTCAATATTTACCTTCAAGTACTCTCTTGTGTTGGCTCCAAACCAAGCTACTGTTCCTCAGATAAAATGTGGGCATTAGCCAACCCTTTTCTTTTGCTCTTTCTATATATCAGATGCATTCAATGCTATGAAGAAATATAAAGCAAGACAAAGAGATAGACAGCAACAGAAGGGACCATTTTGCAGATAACATGGTCAGGGAAGGCTGGTGCAGTCACATAGCGGTGACTTGAACCATGTAAAGAAATGAGCCTCAAGGCTATCGAGAAGGAGAGCATTCCAGGCAGAGGGACTGATGTGTGTAAAAGCTTTGAGGTGAGCGGGCATGTTTGTAGGATGGCAAGGAGGGCAATGCAGTGCACAGAGCAAGGGAGAGGGAGGTGGTGGGCCATGAGGCCAGGAAGGCAGTGAAGACAGTCCATATCCTGCCCCATTCCAAGTGGGAACACCCGCCATTTTTATTTGTTTGGTTTTTGTTATTTTTGTTTGTTTGTTTTCAGGAAAAGGCCCTAGTATGCTCAGTTTGGTTTTAATTACGCCCAGTTGGCTACATACTTTAACATCTACCCAGAATCTCCATGCTCTATGCACGTCAAATTCCTGGGTATTAGGAATCATCCATCTGAATACAAACTCTCTTTATCTGTTGAATTTTGCTAGCAGGTACAACTTGATGGATTATATGTACTTATTGTTATACAAATCACCCTACATTCCACCACCCTCTCTGTTGACTTGATGAATGATGAAAACTCCGGGGCTCATGCTCATCTGTCCATGTCCCAGGAACTAGGACAAGGTAGTGATCATCAATGTTGGCTTTGAGGCTAAACAAACTCAGTTCTAGGCCTTTCTTTGCCACTTAATATGAAGATACTTACTTGTCTCAACCTCGGTGTCCCCACGTACAAGATGAGCATAAGAATAATACCTCACAGGCTTGCTGTGAACATTAAATGAGATAAATTGCACATAACTTGTGGAGTATAGTGCCTGGAATATAGACACAGTCAATTAAGTGTGTGTGTGTGTGTGTGTGTGTGTGTAATTTAAATTTAGAACCAAAAGTATTTATATTTCCTCTGAAATAAAATCAATCAGATGGTATGTTCAGTGCAACAACTTCAAAAAGAAAAATGTTTCTAATTTTTTCATGATGAATAATATGAAAAGGGTTTCTTTGGTGAGTTCTCAAGCAAGATATACATGAACTTACCTTCCCATAAACACACCATCATCTTTTAGAATATTTTTGGTTACAGGCAACAAAGACAGGGGCCTAAACAACATAAGATATCATTTCTCTCATCTAACATGGCTGAAACTGACAAATCCAAAACCAGGCAACCCAAACTGGCACAGAGTCTCCACAATGTTCTCAATGTGCCATTGTCCTTGTATCTTTCAGCTCCATCATCCTTAGGTCATGGAATCAAGCCTCATTGTCACAAATAGCTGCTGTAGCTCCAGGTGTCAGGTCCAAGTTCCAAATGGGAATAAGGTGTGTATGGTGGAAGAAAATGGCACATGCCATATGAGTTAACCCACCATGTAAGGAGCTTTCCTAGAATTCCCCAATAATGTTCACCTCTATCTCATTGGCCAGAATTAGTCTTATCTCTTTATATGAGATGATACAAAATAGAGGTTTTAGCTGGTCACATTAAAGCCTCAAGACAATCAGGGCTCTGTTGGTAAAAAAAAAAAAAAAAAAAAAAAGAACATGAACGTTGGGTAGACAACCAGCAGATTTGACCTCAACCTTCTTACTGCCTCTTTTCATAGGAGGTATGTACATAATTTTACAAGTTTATGGTTAAGAGGGTGGTTTCAAGAACATCTGCAATCCCTTAAGAAAAGAAATATATTTTATGTCATCAAATCAGGACATCCATTTGCTTAATTCCCAAATGGAAATACTTTGGGCATTTTCTAAAACCTAAGAAAATGAGTTATGTAATTTACTAAAATAGATTCCTGCCTGTTTTCATCTTCAGTTTGATCAGATGCTCTTGCCACACATACTAAACTTCTTCTCCATATAATATATTGAATTTCCTTTTAACCACGAGTTCTTACCATATTCTAGCTTTAACTTGATTCGACAATAAAAGATCCATTTTTCTGGTGCTGGGAAAAAGACATGTTGACACACATCCAACATTGTAATACTTTTGGAAGAGTAAAAAGTCTAGGAGAATTTTTAAAAATTTTTTATCTGAGAGATAGAGAGAGAAAGAAAGAGCATGTGTACTGTGAGTCGGGGGAGGGACAGAAAGAAAGGGAGAGAGGGAATCCTTAAGCAGGCTCCCTGCTGAGCACAGATCCTGGCACAGGGCTCAATCCCAGGACCCTGAAATCATGACCCCAGCCAAAATCAAGAGTCAGCCACTTAACCGACTGAGCTACCCAGGTGCACTAGTCCAGGAGAATTTTAACACTGATTTCTACAATGCCCACCTGCATATGAACTGAATAACAGTGCTAGGATATGAACAGAATTATGTTTCTTAATTAGTCATTTCATGTCACAGTCCCAGTGATATTTCTAAAGATGGTGGACTAAAGAATGTGAGTTTGAGAAAAGGAGTTATAAACCTTAAGATGAAAATAATTGATCAAACTCTGTGATGTGATGTGATTCTTGGGCATGAGTCTACTATACATACATCCTTTACGGTTCTCATTGGTGGCTCAGTGCACCTGCTAACATATGTATATATATGTGTGTGTGTGTGTGTGTGTGTGTGTACACACACACATATATATATATACACATATCTACACTTCAGTTAGCAGGTGCACTGAGCCACCAATGAGAACCGTAAAGGAAGAGATTACCCAAACCAGAATCCTCCCTTTGATACAGGCTGGACTCTAATAAAAGCTGAAGGTCATAGGCCAGGACAGATCCACCCCTGAAACCCAGCCTATGAGGTTTTACAACTGATACTTTCCTGGCAATCCACTCATTCATTCATTCATTCATTCACTCACTCATGCATTATTACTTACTGCCTGGTTCTCTTCTTGGAATACAGAGTGAATGATCTAGTGCTGGTCTTCCTGGAGCTTCCAGGGGTACACAATGCAGAAAGATAAGGGCTGTGACAAGTGTGTGGGGACAGGCTGATGAGGAGGATAAGGAGGAAGTGTAAGCTGAATGGTAAGGAGGTATCATTCAGATTTGGGGATGGGTGGACACAGGAAGAGCCATGGTCCTCATGACTGAGGAGCACAGGAAAAACCAAGGCAGAAGACGAGATCGTAGGGATGAGTGCAAACAGCTGAAAAATGGCAGCACCCTCCCAAGAGCCTCCACTTGAACTCAAGACCAACACATTACATGAGAGCCTGTTACTGATGTTCTTTCATACCATGCTTCGGGGAGTCAGGAGTTGAGCAGACACTGAATTCCCTCAACTCCTGTCTCACTTCAGCTGTAAATTTTCGGGGTTCAGGGAAATACCTCATGTGTGCTAAACTAATGGATTATCAGGATTGTGAATTGACAACCTCCTTTCTTAACTGTAGTTTCTTATTGATAATTAATCGGTTCAAAAAACAGTTATTGGGTGTCCACTAGACGCCAGGCACCAAGCTAAGGGCTGAAAAATACAAATATAACAAGAGATGGTAAGATGGTAGTCTTTTGCCTCAACGGCAGCTAAGGCACCAAAGCCAAAATTGGCAAAATAAGAGGAAAAGACTCCCACATTCTGAAGAGAAATTCCAGAACACCCATGTAGGACTTGCAGAGAAGGTGCTGGAAACTGACTTTGAAGCCCTTAGTCCTTAGGGATATTAAAGGGTAGAGTTTGAAGTGGCTGAGAGAGCTGATTTCTTTGGAGAAGGTTGGAGTGCTGCCACATTCCTGGACCTACCACTCCATCTGGGGGAGGAGAGGATGGTGTGTGTCCCCTCACTCAAAGCCAGGGAGGGGACACTGAAAGGGTGATGTGGGTCCTCTGGAGATTCATATCTGATTCATGCCTGAGAAAGGCAAATAGTGAGAGGCATTTGGGGAAATGCCTGGGGAAGACACACGGCCATACCAGCAGCCAGCTGCATTTAGCAGAAGTAGAGGTATTTTCCTACAATTTAGGATTGTTTGTTTGTTTGTTTGTTTTAAAGTCACCCTACCCAAGAGGGCTTCCTGTCAGGGGGAGGACAACCTCAGCACAGAGGCTGGAGATGGATGCAGCAGCTGGGAGGAGAGGGGGGCAGTGGGGAGACGTATCACTGCTTATGGGGAACAGAAGTGTGGAGGGGGGGCCCTCTGAAAACCCCCTGAAGACTTCCTGGAAAGAATCACCTTGAAGATCTGCCAAGTGGGAGTAACTTCACTCACTCTTCCTCCAGTTGTTCCTCCCTCTCAGTGACCCCGAACATGTCTGGAGATATCGAGGGGATAGGAGAAGAGGATCAAAGTAGGGAAATAAGAGGGAAGTGGACCCCACGGTCCCCCGGCTTTAGGATCCCCTGTCAGATGCTCCCAGGCTCCAAGAAAGGACAAAGTTTCTATATGAAGGTTAAAGTCAGGACTATGAAACTGGACTAAACATCCTATCATTGAACCAAGATTATGCTTGTGACTAAAAGTGACTGGAGTGTCCTCTAAATGAGGGGCCTGAGATTTCATTCGTGGAACAGGGAAAACAAACAAAAAAGGCCTTTAAATGGTTTTAAAGGGCCAGTGAGAGGAAAGAATAAAGTTTCTTTCTGAATGTCTCTACTCAGCTCTGGTTTTTCAATGTAATGGTTGTACAAGGTTGTAGAAGGAAGCATACAAACTCTAAGAGGAAGAAGAGATTCACAACCATTGTAACCCAATGTACTAAAAAGTAGAACTACAATGGTGGGACGTATGGGATGGAGAGAGAGGAAGATAAACAGAACACTTCGAACTCTTGTAGATGTCCAACAAGGGTTGCTAAATGAAATGCAGAACATCCACGTACATTTTAATTTCAGATAAATAATGAATAAATTTGTTCAGTATGAGACTGTCTCATGCGATGTTTTTATTTGTTAAATCTGGTAAAGCTATGTTCATGGGACAGAGATTTGCCCTGGAATCCCTCTTATGGATGTAGTCTGTCCTTGTTGCTCTTGTTCTTCCTGGATTTTGGGTTCCACGGACACGCCTGGTCACACCTGGACAGCCACACACCTGCTGCTCACCTACCATTATTTGTAACTACAGCACAGAGAAACCCTGAGGATCCACACAAGGTCATCTCAATATCATCTCTATGCTGTGACTTATAAATGGTGTATCTCTAGCGCTAACCTTTCTGCCTGAGCTCCAGAGCAGTTGGTCAAAGTGTCCCACCACCTGCTCAACCACAACATATCCCAAACAGAACTGACAGCTGCCAAAATTCTTCCCCACATCCCTCCTTCTTGAGTCTTCTCTCATCTTAGCCAATGGTGCACCATGGATCAAACCAAAGACCCAAGCATTGTCCATGGGTCAACTCTCTTTTCTCACTCTCTGCGTGTAATCCATTGGCAGTCCTACCTCTAATGGCCAGACCTGGCCCTCTGGACTATGTCCACAGCCAGCATCTCAGTCCAAATCTTTGCCCTCTGGTTTACTTCCATGGCCTCTCCCTGCTTCCCCTGTCACCTACTCTTGTCCACCCTGCATAGCAGCCAGGGGGGACCTTTTGCAAACATAGAGTGGATCACAACACTCCCTTGCTTACAATCCTCAAACCCCTTCCACTGCCCTTGAATAAAATCCGTACCCTTTATCACACACCCTTAAGAGTCAGCATCCTCTGTCTCTTCTGACCCCTCTTGTCATCCATATCCCACCTTTGTTTACTACCCTTCAACCCCACTGGCCTTCTCTCTACCCATCAAACAGGGCAAGGTCACCCACTAGCTGCTTCCTCCTTGGACTGTTGCATGATGGGTTCCTTACTCTTGCTCAAGAAACCTTCCTGGCCACCATGTCTAAGGAACCAGCCATCACCCACCATTTCCTTCTCCATATTCTGTTGTGTTTCCTTCTCAATTAGTTACCACTACCTGAAGTTACTTATTTATCTGCTCCCCCAACAGAAATCAAAATCCTTGCTGAAGTCATGTTAGCTAATACCTATTACCTCCTCCCAGGGCAGAGCCTCCTCATTCTGTCAGAGGAGGAGACCAATTTAACCCGACAGCATTTGTTCTTTCTAAAGCCACGCTATTTACCACCATTCTTATTCAAATATTTATCAAAGGGTTTCTTCCAGCTTCTTTCCTGATGTGGAGGTTGTGTTTGTCAGTCTGAAGACATCTAGATTCTTCTTTTTGCAAATATGCAGCTTAATGTTTTTGTTAGTGTCCAAACTTCTCCTCCACAAATCCTCTAAAATGGAACAAATGCTTCTCTTATGTAGAACTGTAAATAACCAGAACTCCTGGACGTACACACCGCAGACTTTCCCCCTTACTTTATATTCAGTTTATACCTCCAAAGTAAAATCACACAGTGCTGTTCCAATAACCATGCACACCTGGATGGAGGGATAGGGAGTTTTTTAAAGATGTCTCCACTGTGGAGGTATCACTTAAAATCAGATTTCTGTGTCTGTCTAATGAACAAAAATACTTTTGTTTATGTATTTCATAGTAAAACATTTAGTCTTCTCAAATTGTCTTCTTTGAACGTAGCTTTGGATTTCTCATTTTTACCTGCTAACTGCCAGCGCTGCTCATGGTTCTAGTAAACTGTCCTACTTTCACTCCTATCGTCTTCTCATCTATGTTCCATGTCCCAGAAAGTATTTTGCTTAGTCAATTAGTTTTCCTTTTACATTTTTCTCTTTTTCCACGTATGGAAATTGCTATATTGTCCTTAATGAAGTGGATGCAAAAATGTCCAGTCTTTTTGCTCTGCTTTCATTTTATATTTCGTTTTTAGTTTCTACTAATTCAATTTGCATATTCTTAAAAAGCACTTTATCTGCCCATCAGTCTTAATCTGTTCAGTATAAAATAGAGGGGGGGAAAAAAGCATAGATGCATAGTTTGTTTTTTTTTTTTTAAGATCCCTCTTGTTTCTTTTTTCTTTTTCTTTTTTTTAAATTTAGTTTTATTTTTCCGGTGTTCCAAGAGTCATTGTTTATGCACCACACCCAGTGCTCCATGCAATCCGTGCTCTCCATAATACCCACCACCAGGCATTGAAAGTCAACCCAGAGCAACAACAACAAAAGCCTGTTATTTAGGAACCACAGGAGTCACTTGATCCCACTCATATGCTGGGTCCCTTCCCTGCATCTCTAAATCAGTCTGAGCCCATCTTAGTCCATTTGGGTTGCTACATTATAACCAAAATACCATAGATAGAGTGGCTTAAGCCACAGACATTGATCTCTCACAGTTCTGGAGGCTGGTAAGTCCAAGGTCAAGGCACCAGCAGATCCCTGAGCACCCTCTGCCTGGTTTGCCGATGGCCATCTTCTTGCTGGGTCCTCACAGGACAGAAGGAATGAGGGAGCAATCCAAGGACTTTTACATAAGGGCACGAATCCCATTCATGAGGGCTCCGCCTCAGGACCTAAAATCACCTCCCAAAGGCCCCTTCTCCTGATACCATCACAACAGGGGTTAGGATTTCAACAATGAATTTTGGGAGAACGTGAATATTTAGTCCATCACAGGGCCTAAGCCAAGAAACCTTCCACAGCCCAGCTGTGGCCTCACAGTTGGAGCAAACCCTTAATTGCAAAGGTTCTAGATCACTCTGGGCCCAGCGTGTTGGGCTCTGCCCTGAGTCCTATTCTGACTCCTTTTCTCTTTCTAGACTGAGATCGTGCCTTGCCTTTGCCAGGTTGCACCCAAGCTTGGGGCCCTAAACCACGCCTTGGATGGGGGTGGCCTCCACCTATGCTTGTAATTGCCACCAACCCTACTCATTTTCCCCTCTTTCCTCTGTCAGAGCTCCTTGTCATGTCATGGCGCTCCCTTCTCCCTCCCTACCCCGCACCTCCTCCATCCCAACGGACTACTGATCACTGTAATCACCTTTGGCTGGACTCTAGTGATCGTGCAGAGCTGAGCCCCCCACCAACCAAGAACACTCTCCTCTGTGAGAGACAGAAACAAACTTCTATTTTATTCAGGCAGTTGTCGTTTGGGAACTTCCGTGTTATAGAAGCTTGACCTTGACGCCCAACTAACATTATACATCAGTACTAGATAAGAAGGTAAAGCCAGAGAGAAGCAGCTATTTTAGGAAAGCCACTACCGTGAAAAAGAGAAACCAGCAGAAACAGGAAAAGAACCTCAAGAAAACAAAAATACAAGGTGTAGAATAAAGCAAAATAAGGACAACAACAGCCACAAGGAATACCATCGTTCATTTTAGATAGTGTACCCGTAAAGCAAGAACAATGACCTCTGCAAAAGGAATAATAAGAAAACAAGTAACTATGGCTAGAAAAGTGAAAACTGTTATGAAAATCTTATTATTGAGGCGCCTGGGTGGCTCAGTGGCTTAAAGCCTCTGCCTTCGGCTCGGGTCATGATCCCAGGGTCCTGGGATCGAGCCCCGTATCGGGCTCTCTGCTCAGCGGGGAGCCTGCTTCCTCCTCTCTCTCTGCCTGCCTCTCTGCCTGCTTGTGATCTCTGTCTGTCAAATAAATAAATAAATAAAATCTTTAAAAAAAAAAAAGAAAATCTTATTATGACATACTCTTTAAGCAGAAAACATTAAAAGTATAATTTGTTACAAGATATATTTAAAAGAAAGAAAAAAGAGAATGAGTAAGAGTCCTTAGGAATTCCAAATGTTAACCAAAATGAAAATTTCAATCAGGTGTTGTAAGATAAAAACTGAGGAGCTTTCCCAAGAAGTGGAATCAAAAAACCAATGGAATAGGAGAGAAAGATGAAAGCCTGGGGTCTCAATTTTGGCAATATGGCATCGAACTCATGGTAATAAAACAAATGGAGAAAATAAAGGAAGCAGGGCGCCTGGGTGGCTCAGTGGGTTAAAGCCTCTGCTTTCAGCTCAGGTCATGATCCCAGGGTCCTGGGATCGAGCCCCATGTCGGGCTCTCTGCCCAGCGAGGAGCCTGCTTCCTCCTCTCTGCCTGCCTCTCTGTCTACTTGTGATCTCTCTGTCAAATAAATAAATAAAATCTTAAAAAAAAAAAAAAGAAAAACAAAGGAAGCAAATTATCAAACGATAATACAGAAACAAGGTGTCCAAGTAGAGAGTCTGAGGTGGCATGAGGAATGTTTGCTGTACTGTGTGTGAGCTCTATCTGAAAGAGGGGAGGGTCTTCTGTTTGGTAACAAGGTACCCATTAAGTAGCTGTTGGACCCCCTCCCCCATAGTACTGGGGACAGCAAGGACCAGCGGGCAGTCGGATGTGAGAGTTGAGAAACCTTGAAACAGTGGCATAATTACCATGTAGCATCGGCAATACAGTCAGAGGAGAGGGCCTAGCCCAAACTTCCTTATCCAATTCTCATAATTAGAATCTTATAACCCCGGAAGAGCCAGTAGGTTGCTGGGAGTGACCTAATTCATCGTACTCAAAGCACCCCCCATTCCCAGCGCCTGGCCCATAGGAGGGAGTCAGTGGACGCTGATGGAAAGAAGGAATGAATGAACTACTAAGTGAACAAAGAACTCTCCTGGAATGTAGTATGGGGAAGCTGTTTGGAAAGAGGAGGTCTTGTGTGTTAATATTTGTCTTCTGTTCAGCGGGAAAGTCAGAAGGACTGGAAAGACAGAGAAGGACAGGAGAGAGGGACAAAGCAGAGCCAGGGGGAGTAAGAGCATGCCAGGATCACAGCCTCCAGACTGATCAGGGAAAGCCAGCAGCCCCGGGGAAACATCAAATCGGGTCAGTTAGTATTAACGGAGAACTTCAATAACACACACACAGATTGGTAGAATGCCTCTTCTGGAGCAGATGTAGATGAGGTTTTGGATAAGAACCAGTCATTTTAGAGGCTACAAGGAGAGGATATATATTGGGCTGTTCACCGAACTGTTAAAGAGAAAGGGGTGCTGAGTAGCTCGGTGTAACGAAAGTCACAGTACAATTAAATTCAGCGTTCTGAAGAAGACAACAGCCAATCCCTCCCACCAGAATATAGAGCCTTGACAATAAAGAAAGTAGTCCTTGATAAAAGAGCAAATAACTTGCAGAAAATCCCTATTTTCAAAACATCTTAATAAAAACACAAGGTAAATACAGGAGGTACATGACAAATCCAAAAGGTCATGTTCTCCAACTAAAATCCTTTGTGACTAGGAGGCAGAGTGTTTGTTTCTGAAAGAACAGCAAATGAGGTGGGGAGGGGGGTGGAGAAGAAAAAAGAAAGGAAAGAAAGAAGGGAGGGAGCTTTTCTAGCTAGGCCCTCATTTAGACTAATTGACTCCTCTTTGGGGGTATGTAAATTACACTGAGATAGAAATTAAGTTAATAATGAAACTAGCTGTCATTTCTTGGGAACTTTCCATGAAATGAGCTTGGAACTAGATGCTTTGAAAACATGTTCACTCCCCCCAGCTAGATTTAAGCTGTGGGACATGTTGAGTTTAGATTTAATTCAAGGTATGATATGAAACTGTTGAAAGGTTTTAAGTGAGGAAGTAATATGATCTGATTTTTTGTGTGATAAGAAACATTTTTTCTTAGTTTTCTCATTGTTAAATTTCTTTAAGTGGTAGCTGACTATTTACAGCAAAATTAATAACCATGTGTTACAAGGTTTATAACACATGTTATAATGCTTTGTAAAATGTTTCACAATAATAGCACAATGGATGGGAGGGAGAAATGGAAGAATACAGTTACAAGGTTCTTACCCTAAATATGAACTGTTGCAATATTATTTGTAGTCTGAAATGTGGAAGTTAAAGATATGTATTTTCAGTCCTAAAGCAACCACAGAAAATAAGTAAAACAAATGTATAGCTAATATACCCCCCCCAAAAAAAACAGGACATAAAATACAATAATAAAAATCCTCAGTTGATCCAAAGGAAGACAAAAAAGAGGAAAGCAGAAAAAAAGAATAAATGGGACCAACAATACAAATAGCAAGATGGTGATTTAAGACCAACTTGTTACTAATTATGTTAAATGTAAATGGTCTGAATATTTCAAGAAAAGGCAGATTGGACAAAATAACCTCTCTCTCTACCCCCTTTCCCTCTCTTTTCCCTACCCAACCCCCTTTCTCCCTTCCTCCCCAATCTCCCACATCCCCTGCCCCCAGGGGATTTCCTTCTCTCTCTTCCCTTCTCTCACCTTCCCCTCTCCTTCCCTCCCCTCCATTTCTATCTAGTCACCTCTTCCCTGTCTTTGCTTCACCATTTCCCCACTGTCTCTCCCTTCACATCTTTATATGTCACCTTTTCTTTGTTTTTTCAAGCTCCCCTCTCTCTTTCTTTGAGGCCAATTAAAAGAACTCGAAGTTCTTCTCACTTTCTCATGCCAAGGAATTTAACTCTTCTTTTAAAAAACTGATAATCTAGACTAGGCTCCAGAGGCCTCACCTTCATGACCCATAAGATCCTCTCCCTTACGATCCCACCTTCCTCCTTAGCCAGACAGCCCAAACTTCCCATTGTTTTTATTCCTGTAACATCCGTACCACCGAGCAACTGTAAATGTATGGGGAAAGAAAGATGTGCCAAAGAACTGAAAATAGGCAGAAAAGAGATTATCTTTCTTTACCATGACCACTATAATAAGTTCACTTTTCCACATACCTTGGGAGGCCATGATATGCTGACTACTAAGTAAATAGGGAAACATCAGTATTAACCTCAACTGTCCCCAACTGTATTAGTTTCTAAGGGCTGTCAGCAAACTATCACAAACTGGGTGTGTTCAACAACAGAAATTTATTCCCTCACAGTTCTGGGGGCCAGAAGTGTGAAGTCAAGCTGTCAGCAGGGCAATGCTCCTGCCCAAGACCTAGAAGAGAATCCATTCTTTTGTTTTCCAGTTCCTGCTGGTTTCTGGTGTTCCTTGGCTCATGGTAGCAAAGCTCAGATCTCTGCCTCTCTTCACACGGTGTTCGTATGGCCTTCCTCTCGGTCTGTAGCTATCTCTGTGTCTCTCCTCTTCACTGGGATTTAGGGTCCACCTTAAATCCAGAATATTCTATGATGAGATCTTTAATTACATCTGCAAAGATTCTAAGTCCAAATAAAGACACATTCTAAGGTTCTGAGTGGACATCAATTTTGGGGGGATGCCATTCAACTCACTTTACCTAACATCCTGAAATTTATAATAGCCAGGGATTAACTTTAAAAGTCAGTATTTTACCCTAAATTTTTCAGCAAAGCCTGTCACATTTTTCACTCATTCATTCACTCACCGAATTTATTGCACATTGACCACTGTGCTCGACACAGGAGTTTGGGTCCTTTCAATAAGCCTAAGTATTGCTGCTACTCCTGAGTTCTTCACGCTGATTTTGTATCTCTTCTTTCCAAAGGGAGTTGCCTGCCAGAAAGGGAATTTCTTCCAGGCTGGAGTTATTTTCACACTTCAGTTTTTAAATTAAAACAATAGTAAAGTGCACTGACATTTTGTTCCTAGAGCATGTGGAGTAATATTTTTATGGTTACTCTGGCAACCACAGAGGCAAGAGTGGGCAGGAGGAAAGGAGCAGAAGGGCTGGCATCAGTAGCAGAGGATGGAAGGAGCCCTCTCTGTGGTGTGCTGGCTCAGATCCTAACAGGACAAGGCCAGAAGCCCAGCTACTTGCTGCCCAGAAAATGGGCCAGATCCCCGGCCTGAATCATCATCCTGTGACTGGACAGATGAATTTCTCAAGAAACCAGTGATAAACTGAGGGGCATAGGAATTAAGAACTCATTCTAAAAAAGAAATATTTATACAGGGCTAGACGCCAGCCTATGAAGGACATTCATTGGTTGCACCACTACTTGTAGACAACAGGTACAGGCATTGCCAAGTCCACAGCAGCTAACTAATGCGTTTTCAAGAACAATGTATCAGATTGAAACAAAGCCTGACCTGGGTCCTACTATCTCTAGGGTCTCTACATTTAGGAAACATAGCTCCACCATTAATTAGTCAGTTTCTAGCCACTCTGCACCAGGTACCTCCACAGCACTGAACCAATATTTGGGGAATTAAAAAAAAAAAAAAAAAAAAAAAAAGACCTGCATTACTCTGGTCAAAGATCTAATGCAAGTGAGACAATAAATTCATGCTTGTGTGACTTGCACATTTTACCTTGTAAGTCTTTAAAAAAAAAAAAAAAGTTGCCGGAAGTAAAGAAAATCCAAAATCCTGTTGAAAGTCTACACTTAGTTAAGCATATGAGCTTGACTTCATGTGGCTCTGGATTTGAATTCCAACTTTCACTTACTCGTTATATATCCTTGCAAGTTACCTACACTTACTGACTCTGTTTCCTCAGTTGCAAAAAGAAGGGGGAAATTCTTACCTCATGGGCTTGCTGTGAGGATGAAGCAAGAAAATGTCTGATGAGCACTAATAGCATGTCTTGGCGTATCGCTGATAATCTACTCAACACATGGAATTGTCACAATTGTAATCTTTCATAGGTTCAGTCCCACCCTTGTCATAACTTGGGACATGAACACAGACATGGTGCCTTACTGCTAGCAGTATGGAGCTGGCATGGATAACAAGGGCTGGGACCGCTGAGAGACTATGGAAGCTAACTTCTAAGACCCAGCCTTCTGGAACAGAGAATGCACAATGATCTGATCATTAAGATCAGGGACAGCCTAAACACTCAGTCATCAGCTCGAACCTATTCAGTAAGGTTCCTGGCTCCAGCCACTTAACCTGGAATTTACTGGGTTTCTACTAGCGTGCTAGATACCTTGTCAGAGGGTGGAGAACATGGTCTGGGTGGGATCAGTCAAAACCTACTCCATAGAATGTTCCAACACTGGGAGAAAAAGTGATGAGTGCAGGAGGAGTTGCCATGCATGGAAATGGCTGGTTTCTTCTAGGGACTCCGGTGTTGCTCAGGACCCCACCTCGAAGCCTTCATTATGAATCCTGATAGAGGCGGGGCAGAACAATCCACGTGAGTTAGTAAGGAAACAGAAGCTACGTTGGGTCTTCAAAAGAACTGTCCAGGGCCCTGATGTGGAACACTGGGCAAAAGAAAAGAAGCGTGACCAGCAAAAACGCGGGTGAGGAAGTCGCCCTTGGCTGTCACTCCTGTAACTCAGAGAAATCAACTTGGATGAACAAGAAGTCATTCCACCTCTCTGTTAGATTAGTCACCAAATTAAAATTATTTTTAAGATATGTCCTATTTATATACCAAAGAGCTAAGTATGGAACAGTGTGACTCCACAAGTATTCAAAAATATTCCACATGTGCTACAATGAAAACATAAATTATAAAATAAAGCCAGACCAGATTACCTCAACTTTCAGATTATCGTATCTAGAAAGTAGACAATATTAACATTCAAATGTGTTTCAATCATAGAAGGAGAGAAAACTGTTTCCATTTGTCAATTTCTTAAAAACAAAAACAAAAACTCCAATCTCTGTAAGTACACTGATTTTGAATATAAATAATCGCTTTTTGCAAATATGGTCAAATTGATTATAAGAACTACTAAAGGCAAGTAGTTTCATTTAGTTTCTAGTGAGATGATATAATTCGGACGTTCCTAATAGAACTGTCTTCCACGTTGTCTGGCAAAACATAGAAGATATCAGAGTTAGGACATAAGTGCTGTAACTTCCAGAACAATGGGCTTGTGGAAAGAGAATTGGAGACCTGAGTCCCAGGCCCCTGCCCTGGACAAGTCACTCAACAAGAAGTTGAGCAGCACAGTTCAGAATAAATAAGGATTCTGGGAGAAGACATGGTTGGTCCTTTGTCTCAAGTAATTTAACATCTATTTGGTGTCACGAAATGGAAACCAAAGGTATGGTGCTACCGGTAAGAGAGTTTACAAGGAGATCCGACAGTGATGTACCATTCAGAAGAATGAGGAAAAAGGAGAGCCCGTGGGATCTGGAGGCAGAAGTCAGGCTAGCCCTGCACTGTGAGGGAAGCTGCAGGTAAGGAAAGGGGAGAGTAGACAGAGCACCTTCTGGATTAGGAGTCCCACAAAGGAGCATGGGTGGAAGCCAGTGTGGGGTAGGAGCCCATGGGGCTCTGGGGGGCCCTGGGAATGGACTGTGCTCAGAGAACTGGTGAGTCAGACTGGAGAGTCTTGATACAGTGTGAAAGGAGTCTGACCCATGCCAGATCCTGCAGGGACACTGGGAAATGACACTGACATCAAGAGGCATGATGGCAGTGTGACACTGAGGTGGGGTTGGGGGAAGCCAATAAGAAGCGAGAGGCCTCAGCTAGGAGATTCTGACTATACCAGTGAGGACCCAGAGAGAATGCAGAAGAAAAGTGGGTATCTTGAAAGAAGTGGGAGATATTCCCTGCCCCAGGAATGGATAACACAAACTTTAAATGATTCAGAGTCACTGGGTGAGTGGGTTATTGTTGGTCCCAAAGATAGAACCAGCTGTCAGGTGACCAGGGCAGGGCCCATCAGCCGATCCACTGGTCAAATGAGGGTGTGAATAATTTCCTTCCTACTTTATAGGATTGTTTTAAGAGTGAGAGACTGTTTTTTTTGGTTTAGGGTTTGGTTTTTTTTTTAGATTTTTATTTATTTGACAGAAAGAGATATAGGGAGAAAAGGAAGACAAGCAGGGGAAGTGGGAGAGGGAGAGGCAGGTTCCCCATGGAGGAGGAAGCCCAATGTGGGGGCTCAGTCCCAGGACCCTGAGATCATGACCTGAGCCGAGGCAGACGCTTAATGACTGAGCCACCCAGGCGCCCTGAGAAACTTTTAAAAATCATTTAAAATCTATAGCCCACAAAGAATTAGAAAATGCTCCACTTAGTATGCGGATCAGTGGGGCTGCCGCCCAGTTGGTAGTGACTTCATTTCTTTATTATTCATTTCAGATGCACACCATTGTTTTCTGACTCTAGATTATACCATTTTTAGAAATATTAACAATAAATGCCCAACATGTAAGGCACAGCCCCACCACTTATGTGCAAAGGCCACAGTTACTGTGTGTGAAGTGTGTTCTATTTGCAATTTTATCTCTTTGCCTTGGATTCCTAATCTCAGAAGGGCTTCTCATGCCCTGATTGGCTAGGTAAAGTTGTTGTGTCAAATTCTGCTGCTTACCATCAGGACAAGAATGGCCACGTGATGAATACTGGACGTCGGTGCAGCCCCTTGGCATTTCCACTTTTTCTGCTCATCGTCCTCACGGGGTTAGAGACTAAGCACCCACTTTATCTTATATACCTGGTTTGCATAGACAAATTGACTTTCAATAACATGATTTTTTTTTTTAAGCAACTAGATTTTTAATGCTGTATTAATAAGCCTCTGTGGTGGGATGCCTGGCTGGCTCCACCAGTAGAGCAGCTAACCCTTGATCTCGGGGTCGTGAGTTCAAGCCCCATCTTGGGTGTAGGGCTTACTAAAAGATAAATAAATAAACTTAGGGGGGAAAAAAGAGTGGCTGTGGCTGTATGTGCAAAGACTGGCAGTGTGGGAAAACAAATTGGACCAGTAAAAGGAGCAGAGAGAGAAGAAACTGAGTAGTTGGGAGTAAGAAAAAAGACCTCCCCATCTTTCCCCCCTTTTTTTTGGTTCTCAATGCTCAACAGTACTTTTTTCCTGCCTTGCCTTTCTGCTGCTGGTATAGAGCCTGTAAAGAGAGAGGCGATGACGGGAAGGAGTAAGTAGGTATAGAGGTAAGACGCTATGAAGTTATAAGGAAATTAAAGAGGTCAGTGGCACCCCAACTCCTTCCTTCTCATCCAACTCTTGCCCCCTCCCATATCATTTCTAATTAAGTTTTATTTTCTTGCTCTTTGCTTAAGCCTTTAGAAGCCCCTTTGGCATTAAAGTAGGAATTTAAGGATAGAATTCACTTCTACCTTGCCCTCTTTTCTCTTGGTGTTCAGGGAGTGCCCAGCCCGGAGTTGAAAACCGAGTATGGGCGTCCTGTCCTCAAGGACACTGGGACTCACTGCCTGAAGGGAAAAAAAAGTCTAGCTCCCCCTTGTCTTGAAAGAAAAGCTAAAATCATAGAAAAGATACAGCATGGTTGCCAGCAAAATGGACTGGGCAGAATTTCAGGTATTTTTGGAGTAATTCATAATATTTGTACCATGATCTCCCATCTTCTTGAATTTTTAGCCTTTCCCTTCAGTGGCAAGTCGGTTAATAACTGAGACATTTGTTGCCTTCAAGCCACAATATTTAGCTCTCAAGAATGTTATGAGGATTAGTCACATATATGCCTTAGAGGAATGACCTAAAGGGAAGGAACATAATTAATTATAAAATATTTAACAAATAATGGGTACTGCATACAAACTGGTATTACCAACACCCATAATTATTGCATTAAAACACATTCCAAAACATTTGGATAACTTTCCCTATTCTGCCTAAATAATAATCGTTAAATTGCTGTGAGGATCCTAGACCATTAAAGACTGCACAAGGAAATTTCAGTGATTTTCTACTTTATATACTCAAAACATAGTCATCAACATCCTTAAAATTTATCTCCCAACCTGCTCATAAAATTGAAAGTATGCACACAAGGTAGAAAGGGAGAATTAACTTGGATGATAAAACAGTCTAGAAATGAAGACAACCTTCCAAAGAATGAGCAGAAATGCCATTTACAACAGTACACAATTATGGTTTGGCAAGAAGAAGGAAGGCCTATCAAGAGCTCGATGTTCTAATAGATTTGAGGTTCTATACATTTGATGCTTTTTGTCAACAAGCCAGAAGCAGCGATGGATGTGTGTGTGTGTGTGTGTGTGTGTGTGTGTGTGTTTCATTCATTCATTCACATGATCAGTGTTGACTGAGCTCCTAATTCATAACAGGCACTGAAGCTAGAAAAATGAATAAAACAGACTAAAATCCCTACCTCCATAAACTTACATACTAGAAGGTAGCAATAAGTACCTGCTTAGTTATATATAGACTCAAAGTTCTATGGTGTACATAGGTGTATGTATTCTATTAGAATATTTATTTCCTTCCTATCTGCAATACTACCTCAATAGTACAATAATTATAATTTATAGTTACTGATTGTTTTCTGCTTCCATGAACCTTTTCAACTTCTCCTTGGTGGGGACCTGAATAATGCTGAATGGATACCCCAAACCCAGAATAAACAGCTCTAATATGCTGACCCCTGAGCTAAACCAAGACATCATTCAAAAGTAAACTGCTTGCTCACTGAACATACATGACTACTACTCTTTTCTTTCCAGATCCCATTCACTTACGGGGGAAAAAAGATACACATGGAATGAAACCCAAAATAGTACCAGAAATGGGAAAAGTTAGCTATCAAGGAAGAAAAATTTTTGACAAATTCTAGAATATGGTACATGTATGGAATATTTTAATAGTTAAAAGAAAAAAGAGAGTGGAGGAATCTACCATCCAGAACTTGTATTAGGGAAGAGTGAAGGAGATGCCTGTAGGGGAGCTCTTTCCATGGAGGCTTCAAAGCACAAGAGCAGATGGGGGAGAGTGATGTCACCAGGATGATGGAGTTGGAGTCCCCAGCCTCTAATCCCTAGAAAAGATCAACAATTACACAGTCACCCATGAGTGAAAACAATTCCGAGACAGCTCTGGAGCTCACTTAAGAAACTCCAGCAACACAATGGAGCAAAAAGAATGACCACACAAGAATAACCATGCAGGAAGAGAAGACAGCCTCTTTTTGCCTGCATCATCCCCTCCCCAAAGCCAGCATTGTCAGGCACCAAGATGGCACTCTAGCTAGAATGAATTCCTCTCACCAGGAAAGGAGGATGGGGTGATTGACTAGCTTCCCCCAGCTTTTCAAGGCCACAACACAAAATTCCTGCTTTGATTTCATCCCATCCAGACAAGCAAAGCTCACATATATATAGAGTTGGGTAGGAACAAGGAAGAAAACCAGGGACAAGTAATAGCAGCCACACAATGGAAGCAATGGAGGATCCCAGTGACACCAAACACTGGCCTCCACTGCCATGTGCACATGCATGGGGAGAGCTTTCAGGCACAGGAGAGCACACCAACAGCCAGGGCCCCTGTAGCTACTTGTGGGCCTGGATCTGGTCCTATCTCCTCTCACTGGCCTCTCATTGGACCTTGAAAACTCTCTTTACAAGGGGGAAAAATTAACTATGTATGGTGATGGATGTTGACTAGAGTTACCATGGTGATCATTTTGCAAGATTTACAAATATCAAATCATTACATATGCATCTGAAACAAACAAACAAAAAATTATAACTACAATAATTTGCTAATAGATACACAATACAAAAAGATGTAAATTTTGATATGAAAAAGAGTGTGGGAGTGAGGGAGTAAAAAGATAGAGTTTTTGTATGTGATCAAAGTTAAGATGTTATCAGCTTAAAATGGACTGTTAATATCTACAAGATGTTTCAAGTCAGCCACAGGATAACCACAAAACAAGTAGTAGTAGATATACACAGGACAGAGAGGAATCAAAGTCTACCACTACAGGAAAATTATCAGTTCACAAATGGAAGCAGCAAATGAGAAAGAAAGGAACAAAAGAACTACAAACAATTAACAAGATGGCAATAGTAAGTCTTTACCTATCAATAACTACTTTAGGTATAAATGGTTGAAATTCTCTAACCAAAAGGCACTGAGTGAGGGGTGCTTGGGTGGCTCAGTCTGTTAAGCATCTGCCTTCAGCTCACGTTATGATCCCAGGGGTCCTGGGATCAAACCCCACATTGGGTTTCCTGATCAGTGGGGAGCCTGCTTCTCCCTCTCCTCCCCAATCATCTCTCCCAAATAAATAAAAAATCCTTTAAAATTTTTAATTTTTTTTAAAAAGGCACAGAATGGCTAAGTAGATTTTTAAAAAAAAATAACAAAGAGAAAACACACACAAGACGCAACTATATGCTGCCTATAAGAGGCACACTTAACTTCAAAGACACACACAGGCTCAAAGAGAAAAGATGGAAAGAGATAATCCAGGCAAATGGAGACCAAAAGAGAACAGATTTAGCTATCCTTCTATCAGACAAATTGACTTTAAGTCAAAAACTATAGTAAGAGAAAAGGTAATTGTGATGATAAAGGGGTTGATTCATCAAGAGGCTATAACAATTATAAAAACATGTGAAACCAACAATGAAGCACCTACCTACAGTAAGCAAATATTAACAGACCCGAAGAGAAAAATAGACAGCAATACAACAGTAGCAGCGGCTTTGATACTCCCCCTATCAAGAATGTATAGATTATCCAGACCGAAAACCAATAAGGAAACACTGGACTTGAACTATACGTCAGACTAAATGGACCAAACAGACATATATAGAACATTCCATATAACAGTAACAGAGTATATATTCATCGTAAGTGCACATGAAACATTCTCCAGGATAGAAGAAAGTTCGGTTACATTCATGCATAGACTATACTCATACATACATTCATATGTTAGGTTACAAAAACAGTCAGCAAATTTAAAAATACTGAAATCATTTCAAGTATCTTTTCTGACTATAATGGTATGACACTAGAAATAAAAAATAGGAGGAAGACTGGAAATTTCACAAATATGTGGAGATTAAACAACACACTTCTGAATAAGTAATCGGTCAAAGATAAAATTCTAAAAGATCCTAAAACAAAAGTGGAAACATAGCATACCAAAATGTATGAGATGAAGAAACAGCAAAGCTAAGAAGGCAGCACATAGCAATAAATGTTTATGTTAAGAAAAAGTCAAACAAACCACCCAACTTTACAACTCAAGGAACTAGAAAAACAAGAACAGGGACACCTGGGTGGCTCAGTGGGTTAAATGTCTGCCTTCGGCTCTGGTCGTGATCCCAGGGTCCTGGGATGGGGTCCCACATCAGGGTCCTTGCTTGGTGGGGAGCCTGGTTTTCCCTCTGCCTGCTCTGCCTGCTCTGCCTAAAGCTCTCCATGCTTCTGCTCTCTCTCTCTGACAAATAGATAAAAATCTTTAACATGATCTCAGGGTCCTGGGATCAGGCCCATGTCGGGCTCTCTGCTCAGCAGGGAGCCTGCTTCCCTTCCTCTCTCTCTGCCTGCCTCTCTGCCTACTTGTGATTTCTGTCTATCAAATAAATAAATAAAATATTTAAAAACAAACAAAAAACAAGAACAAAGTAAGTGCAAAGTTAGCAGAAGGGAGGAGGCTAGAGAAGAAATAAATGAAAGAGAGAATAGAAAAACAATTGACAAATCAACAAAACTAAAGATGGTTTTTTGAAAACAAAATTTATGAACCTTTAGCTAGACTTACTAAGAAAAAGAACAGGGGACTCAAAGTTATAAATGAAAGAGAAGACATTATAACTGATACTACCAAAGTACAAAGTACTATAAGAGACAAGAAAATTATATGCCAGCCGATTGGATAATCTAGAAAAAATGCATAAATATCTAGAAACATAGAACCTACCAAGACTGAATCATGAAGAAATACAAAATCTGAACAGACGAATAACAAGTACGAGACTGAGTCAGTCATGAAGAACCTCCCAACAAAGAAAAGTCGGGGATCTGATGGCTTCACAGATGAATTCTACCAAACATTTAAAGAAGAATTAACACCAATTCTTCTCAAACTCTTCCCAAAAACTGAAAAGGAGGGAACACTCCTCAATTCACCTTAAGACCAGCATTACCTTGAAACCAAAGACAGACAAGGACACTTCAAGAAAGCAAGCTATGGGCCAATATCCCTAATGAACATATATGAGAATATTCCCAACAAAATACTAACAAACTGAATTCAACAGCACATTAAAAGGATCATTCGTTATGATCAAGTGGGATTTCTCCCTGGAAAGCAACGATGATTGGACCTAGGGAAATCAACAAAGGTGATACAGCCATTAGCAGAATGCAAGACAAAAATCATATAACCAGCTGAAAGGATGCCGAAAAAGCACTTGACAAAATTCAATATCCTTTCACAATAAAAACTCTCAAAAAATTGGGCATAGAAGGAGCACATCTCAATGACAAAGACATATACGACAAAGCCACGGCTAACACCATATTCAATGGAAGAGGGTTGTCTAAGATCAGGAATGAGACTGGGGTGCCCACTCTCGCCACTCCTACTCTGATTAAAAACAAAAACAAAACAACAAGAAAACAACGGTTCAGGGTCTTCATTTTTTTTTTTTTAAGATACAATAGAAATTCTATTTATTTTGTTTTTTTCTGTTCCATTCATTTTCTTGCTCAGGTCACCAGCAGCAAAGGCGCAGTCCAGCATCGGTAGGCTGTGATCACCTCAAATGCATGAACAGGAGCTGCAGAAAGTGTGGGGTTTTCGGAATCATCCAGGAAAATGCAATGGTGCTCAGTTGGCTTGGCTGGAGGAAATGTAGCCACACAGAGATTTTTCAAGACTCAGGGCAGCTTTGCAAGACAATCTCCCTCGTTAATGGCCCCTCATTAGCTAAAACAACAGCAGATAATCTCCGAAAGCCAAAGGGCTCTGAGTGGCAAAGCTGGTACCTACCGCAACATAATTGCCCAAATTTCATGGCCTAATACAACCACCATTTTCCTACAGTATCTCACAGTCACGTGGCTCGGGAATTCAGGAAGGGCTGGCCAGGCAATTCTCTTGGTCCACGTGGTCTCTCAGTGGAGCTCACTTACAGGGGGTCTGATCTGGAGAGCCCAGGATGGTTTCCACGTTTTGGTGGGGACAGCTGGAAAACTGGGCTCCTCTGGGATCATGGACCAAACTCTCAGTATGTAGGCTCTCCCGGAAGCCACATTCAGGGTTGTGGGTCTTTTTATGTGACATCTCAGGACTCCCTGAGAACATGCCACTCAAATCCAAGATAAAACAGGCTGAGTCCTTTAGGCAGGCTGAGGTTCGGGACTGGAGATTTATCCGGAAATGGGACCTCAAACCAAGGATAAGGTAAGAGTGGTGAACTGAACCGCTGAGCCAAGTAGACAGAAACGAGTGTGAATTCTTTCCTATTGCAGTAAAATACACGTAGCCGAGAAATTGCCATTTTAACCATTTGCAAGGGTACAGTTAGTTCTGGGGCACGGAGGACATCCACATCACTGGGCAATTGTTCCCAATATCCGCCTCCAGAACCACTTAATCTTTCTAAACATTTCAGGGTCGGAATGTATCCATTGAACACTAACTCCCCATTCCCTCTCCCCCAGCCCCTGGCAACCACCATGCTACTTTGTTCTGTATCAATTTGATGACTCTGGATAGCTCATAATAGTAGATTCGTACAATATTTATGCTTTTGTGACTGGCTTATTTCACTCAGCATTGTTTTCAGGGTTCATCCATATTATGGCATTGTCAGAATTCCCTTCCTTTGTTTTGTTTTGTTTTTTTAAGATTTTATTTATTTGAGAGAGAGAGAGAATGAGCAGGGGCAGGCAGGGGCAGAGGGACAAGCAGACCCCCCACTGAGCAGGAAACCCCCCGCCCCCCCCGAGGTGGGGCTCGATCCCAGGACCCTGAGACCATGACCTGAGCTGAAGGCAGATGCTTAACTGAGCCACCCAGGTGCCCCTTCCTTCCTTTTTAAGGCTGAATAGTACACTGTACGGATGTGCACCACACTGGACACTCATTTATCCATTCATCCATCGATGGACGCCTGGGTTGCTCCCAACTTTTGACTACTGTGAATAATGCTGTTATGAACACGGGTGTATAAGTATCCAGTGGAGTGCCTGCAGTCACCAGAAGTGATTGTTTTAAGGACTCAGAAAGTGAAAAATCACAGCCGAGAAACTGTAAAGCAAAGAGTTCCTAAAAATAAACAAACCCACACTGAGGTCTGCAGCTGCCTTCCAGGCATTCTGAGCCAGGGCTCCTGTGGGCAGATGACGTTTGTGCAACAGGACCAGGAACAGCTCTGATCAGGAACCTGCTCTGATCCTTTAACACATCGGAAATATTTCTCCCAATTCCCTTTGTGACCAAAGATAAACATTTAAGAGTCATCTGACTGAGATGAGAGAGTGTAGCCTGTGGCTATAGCCTTGGACACACTAACTTGTTTAAGAAACATTTACTGAGTACCTTCTGTGTCCCAGACACAGTCCTCGGTGCTTGGGATATACCTGTGAACAAATCAAACCGAAGTCTGGCCTCATCCTGGTGAGGGCGGATGGACAGATACTTAAAGATATGCTTCATAATTAAGTGATTTATCTAATATTATATATTAGTGTCACCAAATTGATTCACTCATTCATTTATTTAATCACCTAACAAATATTCACTGAATACCTTTTAATTCTTAAATAAAAAGGCATTTTAAAAAATACAGCTAGCGGGGGAGCCAAGGTGGCTCAGTCAATAGAATGACCCACTCTTGATTTCAGCTCAGTCCTGATCTTAGCTCAGGTCATGATCTCAGAGTCCTGTGATCAAGCCCCAAGTGGGGTTCCACACTCAGTGAGGAGTTGGCTTGAGATTTTCTCTCTCCCTTTGCCTCTGCCCTTCCTCCACTCATGCATGTGCTTGCGTGCACGCCCTCTCCCTCTCTCAAATAAGGCTTTTTTAAAAAATAAAAATAGAGCTGGGACAGAACCGTGCATTGGACGACATACTAATGGCTCTTCAGAGCTCAACTTTCCAGCATCCTCTGTGTGAAATACTGTGCATTGTGTCCTCTTTTCTAGCACTGGTATTTATATTAAGGAAGACATGAAACAAAGATTTGAACTAAAAAGAAGACCAGAGATTATGTTCAGTTGCTGGAGACTCAATTGTAAAATAAATTAGAATCTCTATGATAAGTTGTATTAATGGCATGAAAAACGAGGACGAAATAAACACGGCCTTCCTTGAGGCAAGCTTCCATAATTTCAGACCTATTATTCACTTCTGTTGTAATTAGAAAGCAACAAGCCAGACTTCCCAAAAGCCTGGAAAAAATCTCTAGACACTAAAAATGTGTTTATGCATATTTAGCTTCTCAACAGCAACAACTCTCTTTTAGCTTTTCACTTCAGACTATTAACTAATATCTGGTCAGAAAGCATAGCCATAAAATTACACTGAAGAGCTTATGGGTATCCGAATGGTGAGAAATATTCCATTGTGTGCTGGTTCGATTTGACATTCCTTACAGAATGGCATGTCATTTCAGGGCTGCAAAAGAGAAAAGGACATTTAGAAACTATCAAGAAATTAAAAGGTAGAAGCGAAGACCAATCATCCAGTTTGGCTAAAAAACGAGTTTCTTCCTCCAGCGCGGGGGTCCATCGCGGGTGGGAGGCTCTTCTTTGCAGTTCTGCCTGGAGGCGAGTGGGAGGTTCCCCTCTGGAGCTCAGGCTGTCCCCAGGAGAGAGCGCAGCAGAGCCAGACCAGCAGGAGACCACCTGTCCACCTCTTCCCCACCCAAGCCCCTCTCCCGCTTCTACTTTCTCCATCAGCAAAAAATCCACCTTAGGTGCTGCCTGTGTGATGGGACTCTTGGTGAGCACGCCTCCGCATCTTTTTGTATTTGATGAAAATGAATGTAGTGAAAGCACGTGACATTAAGCTTTACAATTGTAATGTAGGTGCCCAACATTAGGCTTTTGCTCACCAAAACATTCCTGCAAAAACATCCATCTCCAATGAGCACATCACCAGCTGTAAGACACAGCTCTTGGCAAATCAGCCAGATAAGTGATCAGGCTTCCCCAACCCAGGAAGTTCCCTTTTTCAGAAAGTTCTGGGTAAGCGACATAATGACAGTTTGAGTGACCTCGGTTCTCCCGCCTGTTGCCTTAATTCCCACTCTTACGCCTTAAATGAGCCAGTGACGAGTGAACTCAAGAAACCCTATCAGACACCCTGCCCTCAGCCCTTAATAAAAGCAGAACTCCAGGTCTATCTTCGCTCCCTGCTTGGACCTGGCTGTACCATGCAACTGGAAGGACCTGTGAACAGCACATCTTGTTCTCATAGTTTCCTGATGGTTCTTGCTCAAGTGCATCCTATAACCAAAATAAGAACCAGAGGGCTGGTCCAGCCCCAACACTGGCTCTGGTTGGGGCATGTCTGCAGGGGCTCGCTATGACAAATGCGGGCCCAGGCACTCCTAGAGGATAGCATCACTGTCAACAAACACAGCACAATGGTTCCATGGGGTTAAGGAGCCTCAGTCTCTCCCTGAAGGAAACAGCTCCAGCCTCCTGTCCATATCACCTGGTTGCTGAAACAATGTGGCTGGCCGAAAGAGGGAGGCTTTGAGAAGGAATCATGAGAGGCACTAGTGAGCAGGCCAGTTCTGGCCGGGGAGGGAGACAACGGCAGGGTGGGATCCACCAGACAGCAGCCATGAGAACTAACCCCTTTATCACGGGGGGCCAGCCCTGCGTCCCAGCGAATGTGTGACAGGAAGAACACCCCATCAGATGTGCCAGCGGTGTGGACTTTGCCTCAGTTTCCTTGTTTGTGAAGGAGGGCTGTGGTGGGGATTAAAGAGCTAATAAGGGAAAGGATTCAGTGTGTGTCAGCTTTCATCCCGGCGGGAATCATCACAGCAGAGTTGGATCCCCCGGTCCCCTGAGGGCTCATCCGTCAAGTTCTCGTGGATTCTGAATGCCTGAACCAAGAGGAGCTGTGCAGTTGCTTTGAGGGTGCCGTCTCCAGACACAGGGCCATGACAAAGCTTCCCCGGGTCCTCACAGGAGGAGGAAAAGGAGGGCATGCTGGTGGGTCTCTAGAAAGTAGTCCACTGTCCTTTCCCTTATTGGGAAAGAATGTCCTTTGTTCCAGGATTATTCACTTCAGGGCTGCCGGTAGAATGTGGCTGTTCCCGCGCCCGGACCTCCAGAGGGCTCCATCCATGATCACCGCAATGGCAGTGACAGCCTGGCCCGCTCATTTGCTGACGTGAATGGTGGCCGGTTTTCTTGTCTTTCTTCCCCTTGTCCTCTTCCTCATCTCTCCTCTTCATCCTCCTCGGTTTCCTCACCCGCAGTCAGAGGAAGAAGGGACGCCCCCGGGAACGTAGCTGCGGGGGCACCGGGGCGGCTCCGCTGGCTGGGCGTCTGCCTTCGGCTCAGGAGCCCACTCCTCCCTCGCCGTCTGCCCACTCGCCCGGCGTGTGCTCTCTCTCTCTCTCTCTCAAATAAATAAATAAAATTAAACAAAAACACAAAAAGAATGTAGCTCCAGAGCCAGTGTTCATGTGGGAATCAAGGGCCAGCCGGGGCATGAAAGGAGAAAAGGGAGATGGGAACAGTTTATGTTCAAGGTTTTTAAACGGACACAGCAAACCTAATAAACCATCCAAACAAAACTCACCAGGAAACCATAAGCGTAAGAGAAAGAAAGGGGGGGATATTAGGATACAGACCTATGCCTCCTTCGTCCTATCTAGACAAATACATCTGCAAGTCCCTGGTGGATAGCCAATGAACAAGAGAAAAACACGAAGATCTTGGGGCACCTGGGTGGCTCAGAGGGTTAAGCCTCTGCCTTCAACTTGGGTCATGATCTCAGGGTCCTGGGATCGAGCCCCATATCGGGCTCTCTGCTCAGCAGGGAGCCTGCTTCCCCCTCTCTCTCTGCCTGCCTCTCTGCCTGCTTGTGTCTCTCTCTGTCAAATAAACAAATAAAAAATCTTAATAAAAAAATGTGAAGATCTGCATTCTGAAGCAAGCCACCTAAACATTCACCTTACTATTTACTACGTCAGCTTTCCAATTTCTGTTCTTTAAAATTCCATGCAATTTCTATTCTTAGAAGGAGTGAGTGAACAGGGGGTCGAGGTAATATGGTCAAAAGATGATAAAGCAGGATTCCTAATGGGCAGTTAGTAGGGGCGCTTACCAAGGGACAACTTGGTAAATTTTCTCCGAAACTCCTTCTTCGAGAAAATGAGGGAATTCTATGAGATGATCTCTAAGGAGATCATTTTGAAATTCAATGTACATTTTCCCAGCTACACCTGGAAATGAAGCCAGGGCATTTAATACACTGAGGGCTTTAATTCGGCTGACCACCACCCCCCCTCCCCTGCAACCTTTTCCTGTGTTCAGATGCCACAGTTCACAAAACCAGCTTCCATAAGCTGTAACCATTCGGTCTTAATGCCAGAGCCTGGGACTCCCAGGGAAGATGCAAGCCAGGGTCATGTTTATTTCCCACCCACTGGACAACTATCTGATGGGCGTCTGCTGTGTGCTTGGCTTGGGACAAGATCTCAGGAACCTGACAAAGAAGGCAGACTTCCTCTCTTTAGAGCTTTCAGAAGCTAGGGGGTGGGGGAATTCAGCATGAGCAATTCCCAACGCTGATACATGCTTTAAGAAAGTTGGAAGAGGGTGCTGTGGTCATTAACGCTGGTGTGCCCTGCACCAACCAGGTCTCCCTAGCTCTCTAGAATGTGACTCACAGGACTTCCCTGATAAGAGAAACAGTCCTCTGGCACCAAACGGTGACACACACAGTATCTTCAGTGACAATTTGGGAAGGTCAAAGATACCTTTGTGACAGAAGCCAGCTCTGCCTCAGGGAAGGGAACTAACAGGGATTCAAGTTGCAACGGTGCCATGCATTACTTGGAGGAAGCCACTGGCCATCCTGGGCTCCAGCGACTCTCAGCTGGGAAATGACCACCGCCCTCTGAGCCCAGGGAGGGCAGAATGTCTTCACCCTGAGGAGGGCAGCTGCAACTAAATTATTTAACCCTTCCCCTCACCCCGTCCTGCCTCTCCCCTGTCTCTCTGTCGCTTTCCCCAGTTCCTCTCAGCCACGCTATCTCTGAGAAGACAGAAGGCATGGCGTTGTGTTCCCCACCCCCTCCCCCCCCAGACACCCTCTGGGACTCAGTGACCAGTACGTGAGGGAGCACCATTTATATCTGACGCTAGAAAGCATCCGAGGGTCCACGGCTCAGTCTCCCCAGTGGGAGGAGGAATAGCTGCTCATGGAACATGAAACATTAATGAGGAGAAGATAAGAACCTGGCTTCCTTTCTCCTCAGGCCAAACCAAATCAATAAAAGTCCCAGCTCCTGCCGGCAAAGGGCAAAACAGAAGCACACATTACCCATGGACGACCAGATTGCCAGTAGAACTACAGACTATTCAGAGCAGCAAGACTCTGGAAGCTTCTCACAACTGGACAGGAGAGGAAAACAGATGTCCGGAATTTTGGAGGTTTAGCCAAATTTTGGTGGCGGGGTCTTGGTTCGGACCTATCTCTGAACAGGCTTCGCTGACACAAGTCACAATCAGGAATTTCACTGGTGTCACAAAGTAATAGGGAGACAGGTCAAGGGGCAACATGTCAGAGGAACCCCAACTCCCTTGCTTTCAAAAGGAACCCCCAGGTGGAAATGGAAAGAGAAAAAAGCATACCCAGGTTCACCCACTGCCTTCACCCTGCCTGGCCCCCTGGGCACACTGGTTTCCTCTGCGCCTTGGGAGTAACGACAGAGATGACAAGAACTGGAATCCTGCTCAGTGTCCATCTGGTGTCTGGGGAGAGCCTGGGAGGAACCGGAGCCAGTGTGCTCCAGCCTGCACTAAACCCAGAGTCCCCACGCGTTCTGGGCAGCGAGGCACATCCTCGAACTCCCCAGGCTAATTGGCTTGCAAATGAGATAATAATAACAAAGCTCTTCTGAGCCAGTCTCATTTTCCAAGCACAGAGTCAGATAACCCTATTCATCCCATAATTTAAACCTTTAAAAAAAAATCCTGTGTTGGGAATTTACAGTGCTTTCATTTTTTTTAAGACTGCATCTTTTTAGAGCAGTTGAGGTTCACCAAAAAATGGAAAGGGAGGGACAGAGAGTCCCTGTCCCCACACACGCACAGCTTCCCCCATGGGGACTATTCCCACTGGAGTGGTACAGGTTACAATTAACAAACCTACATTAACACATCATTATTGCCCAGAGTCCACAGTTTACCACATTAGAGTCTACTCTTAGTGTTGTATTTGGCGCTTTTTGAGACTTTTTATTTAACTGGTAGTGTTTTCCTCCTTTCTTCCCCAGCTGTGAGTCTGAGGAAAAGCCCGTCCTTCCACAAAGTGCTCTGGGGGCAAAATGGCAACCCCAACATAAGAGAAAATCTACCACGCCTGACCCCATTCCCCTTCTTGGGGCATGTGAACTCACTGAGGGACACAGAATGTCAGCAACCCTCAGATTCATGGGGGAAAGGAAGACACCGATCTATCAAAAGGGCCACAGCCAAGAAGGAGACAAAAGGCCACCCCACATAGGTGTTACCTCAACAGTCGAGTGGCAAGAAGCTATTCTTGGTCGGCTTTGCCAAAACTTGTGAGCGCAGTCCTGTCAGCAAGCAGCAGGGGAGGGAAAGGGTGGCAAGGGACATAGAGCAGGGTGACAGCCACAGGAGAAGCTGGCGGGGCACGCCTGACTCACACAGCTCTCTGCATTTCCATTCAAGGAAGTTGGGCAAGAGAACATCTAACTAGTGTGACTGACTTGGCCAGGGCCAGAAAGACAATCACGGAGGACAAAAGGACACCAAGGGTCACAGATGGCTTTCTCAGCGTCTGGAATTTTTATAATATTATACCCCAAACCTCTGCCTAGCAAAGACCTTATCGCCAATCATAATGAATAATGAGTACCCCACCATGCTCCCACACACACATTCATCAGAGCACGTCAAGGAAGTTGGTGTGGCTCTATATGTTCACTCCGGGGACATCTCTGTCCCCTGAGAGTCCCCACCTGAGGACTCCAGTGGAGTGGCTGACCCCAGAACACCTGTCTGCTCTGGGAATCTGGCGAGCTCCTCTTACAAGAGAGAATGTATAATGTCCAAACAAACTGGGGTGTGGTGCAGATGTCTGCCTCACCTTCTAGTAAAAATGTCAGCAGAACTACTCTATCAGGCCCTTCCCTCTGCTCACCTCAGACTCCACAAGAAGCTCAAACCTCCAGTTCAGCATGGCCCGCCTCCTCTTGCTGCATTACTCATACCTCCCTCACATAAGCTGGTCCTCAGTTCTTCTCCCCCACCCAAGCCCTCCCACTGGGCCTTTAGAAGGAAATTGTGTTCTGTCATCAAAACGCTCCTCCATAGCTTCAAACCCTTCTCTCAGTTATCCGTTTGCCTCTTGGCTCTGAGGACCCTGATTACTTTGCACTTTTGCAAATTGAGAGTGAGTTCACCACCTTAGAAAAGATGTGTTAGACTCATTATAAAAGGGTCTTACCACTGCCACCCCAGTCTCTATTTGTTACCCATTTTATTTTCTTCATAACACGTATCATTACTAGAAATTGTCATGTTTGTATGTTTACCTGCGTATTTGTTTGTTTCACCCCCTAGAAGGCAAGCTCCATGACAGCTGTGTACTTTAGTCATTGCTGTTACCCTAGTGCCCTCATGGGCCCATAGTAGGTGCTCAATAAATATTGACCAAATGGATGAATGAAAGAGCTACCTGCAGAGAGCACTGTGATGTCATGTAAGCACATATGAAGAATTCTGGAAGTAGGTGACTCGGAATGGCAGAGAAGGGACAAAGGAGAAGGATCAGAGAAGGCTCAATGGAAGGACTAATGGAAGTTACCCAGGTAAAAAGGTGGTTGGGGTCCTCTGCATAAAGATGGCAGGTTGGATCTATACATTTACTTTTGTTCCTATCTAAAATGACAGTAAAATAAAAATGTTTTAAAGGCAAAAATTCTCAGGAGAATAAGACAATGGGAGAAAACAGGTAGCTGGCAAGCTATTTGAAGTGATAACTAAACGGAAGATCCAAGAAAACTGAATCCTAAGCCAGTATTGGGGAAAGCCAAAACTTAATCTACTTTACATCACAGAATGGCCAAAGGCTCAGGAACTGGTGGGACTGGTTAGCTCTGGAAGTCAAGTATGTATGGTCGTGGGGGTGGGGGATATCATGAATCTGTTCTCCACCAAAACAATGAAAGAAACCAAAAAAGAAAAAGACCGGCATGGGACACAGGAAATACAGCAGGTTGACTGATAGAGAAGCATGACCAAGTAGAACGGTGCTAACCTGTTTATAAAGAAGGGCCTGAGATCCATCCACTCCCTAACTTCCACCATACAAATGGGTGGATATCCCTTCCCATCCCGGTGAGAGAACAGAAGCTTATTCTGAAAAGGATCTCTACTCCAGTGATTGCAGGCCAGCTGGAGGTGAGAGTGCCATACTGAAAGCAAGGGATTAAGTGAACATTTATTTACAGATGGCAAGATCCCTAGCCTCCTTCCCCAACTCTGTTCCCAGCATGCTGGGAAGTGGGAGATTAGAAGATACTTGGAGAATTCTTCTGAAAGAAGAATTAACACTATTGACAGAGTTTTCCAATGCAATGCCCAGCTATGTTCCCCACAGTTCCACAAGCCCCATCAAAAACTCAGAGCTTCCAATAGTCTTCTTAATTTCCTACACTGAAATATGAGCACACAACTAACCACCACAAAACATTTGAGAAAAGCCCCTAAAAATAGGTGGAAGAACAATAGCCAAACTATGGAAAGAACCTAGATGTCCATCAACAGATGAATGGATAAAGAAGATGTGGTATATATATACAATGGAATACTATGCAGCCATCAAAAGAAATGAAATCTTCCCATTTGCAATGACATGGATGGAACTAGAGAGTATTATGCTTAGCGAAATAAGTCAGTCAGAGAAAGACAACTATCATATGATCTCCCTGATATGAGGAAGTGGAGATGCAACATGGGGGGCTTGGGGGGGTAGGAAAAGAATAAATGAAACAACATGGGATCGGGAGGGAGACAAACCATAAGAGACTCTTGATGTCACAAAACAAACTGAAGGTGCGGGGGGGTAGGGGGGTAGGGAGAGGGTGGTGAGGTTATGGATATTGGGGAGGGTATGTGCTATGGTGAGTGCTGTGAAGTGTGTAAACCTGGCGATTCACAGACCTGTATCCCTGGGGCTAATAATACATTATATGTTTATTAAAAAATTAAAAAAAATTAAAAAGTAATTAAAAAAATAGGTGGAAGAATCCAAAAATGTTTTGTAAAACAGTAAAAAAAAGAACTTGAAGGAAATATATAAGAAGAAAATTCAGGGGTGCCTGGGTGGCTCAGTCATTAAGCAGCTGCCTTCGGCTCAGGTCATGATCTCAGAGTCCTGGGATCAAGCCCAACACTGGGCTCCCTGCTTGGCTGGGAAGACAACTTCTCCCTCTCCCACTCCCCCTGCTTGTGTTCCCTCTCTTGCAATCTCTCTCTCTCTGTCAAATAAATAAATAAATAAATAAAACTTTTTTAAAAAAAGAAAACTCAATACGTTTCTTTAATATCACCAGAGAGAGAAGATATTACTTCCACAAAACAAAAACAAGATGCTTTTTCAAAAAAGAATATTCATGTCAAAAAATGGGCAGAAGACATGAACAGACACTTCTTCAAAGAAGACATACAAATGGCTGACAGACACATGAAAAAATGTTCATCATCATTAGCCAATTAGGGAGATTCAAATAAAACCACATTGATATACCACCTTACACCAGTTAGAATGGTCAAAATTAACAAGACAGTAAACAACAAGTGTTGGAGAGGATGTGAAGAAAGGGGAACCCTCTTACACTGTTGGTGGGAATGCAAGTTGGTGCAGCCACTTTGGAAAACAGTGTGGAGATTACTCAAAATATTAAAAATAGAGTTACCCTATGACCCTACAATTACATTACTGGATATTTATCCCAAAGATACAGATGTAGTGAAAAGAAGGGCCATCTGTACCCCAATGTTCATAGCAGCAATGTCCACAACAGCCAAACTATGGAAGGAGTCAAGATGCCCTTCAACAGATGAATGGATAAAGAAGATATGGTCGATATATACAATGGAGTATTATACCTCCATCACAAAGGATGAATACCCAACTTTTGTATCAACATGGACAGGACTGGAAGAAATTATGCTGAGGGAAATAAGTCAAGCAGAGTGAGTCAATTATCATATGGGTTCACTTACTTGTGGAGCATAAGGAATAACATGGAAGACATAGGGAGATGGAGAAGAGAAGTGAGTTGGGGGAAATCAGAGGGGGAGACAAACCATGAGAAACTGTGGACTCTGAAAAACAAACTGAGGGTTTTGGAGGGGGTGGTGGGGTTAGTGTGATCCTGGTGGTGGGTATAATGGAGGGCACGTTTTGCATGGAGCACTGGGTGTGGTGCATAAACAATTTGGAACACTGAAAAAATTTTAATTTAATTTAAAAAAAGAATATGCAGAGAATTAAAAAACACTTGGAAATTAAAAACAGGACCCCTTCTATTATGCTAAGCAAAATAAGTCAATCAGAGAAAGACAATTATCATTTGATCTCTCTGATATGAGGAATTCAAGAGGCAGAGTTGGGGGTTCGTTGGGGGAAGGGAGGGAAAAATGAAACAAGATGTGACCAGGGAGGGAGACAATCCACAAGAGACTCTTAATCTCAGGAAAAAAAAAAAAAAAACTGAGGGCTGCTGGGGGGTTGGGGAGGGATAGGGTGGCTAGGTGATGGGCACTGGGGAGGGTATATGCTATGGTGATTGCTGTGAATTGTGTAAGACTGATGATTCACAGACCTGTATCCCTGAAGCAAATAATACATTATATGTTAACTTTAAAAAATGACCCCCTCAAAATCAATAAAAATAGGTCAACACCCTGGCATATAATAGTGAAACTTGCAACTCTCAGAGACAAAGAGAAAATCCTGAAAGCAGCTAGGACAGGTGGCCCATAACCTACTAGGGTAGAAACATTAGACTGGCAGAAGACCCATCCATAGAGACCTGGTAGGCCAGAAAAGACTGGCATGATACATTCATACATGCAATGAGAAAAAAATCCAGCCAAGATACTTTATCCAGCTAAGCTGTCATTCAAAATAGAAAGAGTGATAAAAAGCTTCCAGGACAAACAGAAAGTAAAAGAATGTGTGATCACTTAACCAGCCCTGCAAGAAATATTAAAAAGGATCCTTTAAGCAAAGAGAGAGCCCAAAAGTAACATAGACCAGAAAGGAACAGAGACAACACATAAACAGTGACTTTACAGGTAACACAATGGCAATGAATTCGTATCTTTCAATAGTTACTCTGAATGTAAATGGGCTAAGTGCCCCCAATAAGAACACATAGTATCAGACAGGATAAAAAAAAGCAAGACCCATCAATATGCTGTCTGCAGGAGACTCATTTTAGACACAAAGACACCTCCAGATTGAAAGTGAGGGGGTGGAAAACCATTTTTCATGCTAACGGACATCAAAAGAAAGTTGGGGTAGGAATCCTTGTATCATACAATTAGATTTTCAACCAAAGACGGTAATAAAAGATGAGGAAAGATGCTATATCATAATTAAAGGGTCTATCCAACAAGATCTAACAAAATAAATATTCATGCCCCTAACATGGAAGCATCCAATTATATACACCAATAACAAAATTAAAGAAACACATTGGTAATAATACAATAATAGTAGGGGAGTTTAACAACCCCCACCCTGTCACTGCAATGGATAGATCATCTAAGCAGAAGATCAACAAGGAGACAAGGGCTTTGAATGACAACCTGGACCAGAAGGACTTCACAGACATATTCAGAGCATGCAACAGAATACACATTCTTCTTGAGTGCACATGGAACATTCTGAAAAATAGATCATGTACTGGGTCTCAACCCAAATTAGGTCTCAACTGGTACAACGATTGAGATCATTCCCTGCATATTTTCAGACCACAATGCTTTGAAACTTGAACTCAAATCACAAAAGGAAATTTGGAAAGAATTAAAATACATTGAGGCTAAAGAGCATCCTACAGAAGAATGAATGGGCCAACCAGGAAATGAAAGAATTTTAAAACATCAGGAGAACAAATGAAAATGAAAACCCAACTGTTCAAAACCTTTGGGATGCAGCAAAGGTAGAACTGAGAGAGAAGTATAGAGCATACAAGGCTTTCTCAAGAAACAAGAAAGGTCTCAAATACACAACCTAATCTTACACCTAAAGGAGCTGGAGAAAGAACAGCAAATAAAGCCTAAATCCAGCAGGACAAAAGAATTCATAAAAATTAGAGCATAAATCAATGAACTAGAAACCAAAAGAACAGTAGAACAGATCAATGAAACTAGGAAATTTTTTTGAAAGAATTAATAAGATCAATAAAGCCCTGGCCAAACTTTCAAAAAGAAAAGAGAAAGGACACAAATAAATAAAACCATGAATGAAAGAGGAGAGATTACAACCAACACCAAAGAAAAAACAAACAATTATTAGAACACATTATGAGTAACTATATGCCAACAATTAGGCAACCAGGAAGAAATGGATACATTCCTAAAGATGTATAAACTACCAAAACTGAAACAGGAAAACATAGAAAACCTGAACAGACACATAACCAGCAAGGCACAAAGAAATGGAAAAACATTTCATGCTCATAGATTAGAAAAACAAATATTGTTAAGATACCTATGCTACCTAGAGCAATCTATACATTCAATGCACTCCCTATCAAAATATCACCAACTTTTTTCACAAATAATTCTAAAATTTATATGGAACCAGAAAAGATCCCAAATAGCCAAAGAAATGTTGAAAAACAAAACCAAAACTGGTAGCATCACAATTCCGGAGTTCAAGCTCTATTACAAAGCTGTAATCACCAAGACAGTATGGTAATGGCACAAAAACAGACACATAGATCAATGGAACAGAATACAGAGCCCAGAAATGGACCCTCAACTCTACAGTCAACTAATCTTTGACAAAGCAGGAAAGAAGATCCAATGGAAAAAAGACCATCTCTTAAACAAATTGTGTTGGGAAAACTGGACAGCCACATGCAGAAGAATGAAACTGGACTATTTTCTTACACCATACACAAAAATAGACTCAAAATGGATGAAAGACCTAAGTGTGAAAGAGGAATCCAACAAAATCTTAGAGGAGAACACAGGCAGCAACCTCTCTGACCTCAGCCTCAGCAAGGTGGCTTTGCTTGCTAGACAAATCTCCAAGGGCAAGGGAAACAAAGGCAAAAATGTCCTATTGGGATCTTCATCAAAATAAAAAGCTTTTGCACAGCAAAGGAAACAGTCGACAATACCAAAAGACAACCAACAGAGTGGGAAAAGATATTTGCAAATGTTTTATCAGATAAAGAGTTAGTACCCCAAAATCTACAAAGACCTTATCAAACTCAACACCCAAAGAACAAATAATCCAATCAAGAAATGGGCAGAAGACACAAACAGACATTTCTCCAAAGAAGACATGCAAATGATCAACAGACACATGAAAAAATGTTCAACATCACTGGATATCAGAAAAATACAAATCAAGACCACAATGAGATACCACCTCACACCAGTCAAAATGGCTAACATTACAAGTCAGGAAATGACAGATGACAATTTTTCCTCAAAAAAATTGAAAACAGAGCTACCCCAGGACCCAGCAATTGCACTATTGGGTATCTACCCCGAAGATACAAATGTACTGATCCGAAGGGGCATGTGCACCCGAATGTTTATGGCAGCAATGTCCACAATAGCCAAACTATGGAAAGAACACAGATGTCCATCAACAGATGAATGGATAAAAAAGATGTGGTATAGGGGCACCTGGGTGGCTCAGTGGGTTAAGCCTCTGCCTTCAGCTCAGGTCATGATCTCAGGGTCCTCGGATCAAGCCCCACATCTGGCTCTCTGCTCAGTGGGGAGCCTGCTTCCCCTTCTCTCTCTGCCTGCCTCTCTGCCTACTTGTGTTCTTTCTCTCTCTCTGTCAAATAAATAAATAAAATCTTAAAAAAAAAGATGTGGTGTATATATATACACTGGAATACTACTCAGCCATCAACAAAATGAAATCTTGCCATTTGCAATCATGTGGATGGAACTAGAGGGTATTATGCTAAAAGAAACTTATTTCAATCGGAGAAAGACAAGTATCATATGATCTCACTCATATGTGGAATTTAAGAAACAAAATGAGAATCATAGGAAAAGAGAAGAAAACATAAACCAAGATGAAATCAGAGAGGGAGACAAACCATAAGAGACTCTTAATCATAGGAAACTAAGGGTTTCTGGAAGGTTGGGTGGAGGAGTGGAGTAACTGGGTGATGGACATTAAGAAGTGCACAGGATAACTACTGGGTATTTACCCCAAAGATACAGATGTAGTGAAAAGAAGGACCATCTGTACCCCAATGTTTATAGCAGCAATGGCCACGGTTGCCAAACTGTGGAAAGAACCAAAATGCCCTTCAACGGACGAATGGATAAGGAAGATGTGGTCCATATACACTATGGAGTATTATGCCTCCATTAGAAAGGATGAATACCCAACTTTTGTAGCAACATGGACGGGACTGGAAGAGATTATGCTGAGTGAAGTAAGTCAAGCAGAGAGAGTCAATTATCATATGGTTTCACTTATTTGTGGAGCATAACAAATAGCATGGAGGACAAGGGGAGTTAGAGAGGAGAAGGGAGTTGGGGGAAATTGGAAGGGGAGGTGAACCATGAGAGACTATGGACTCTGAAAAACAATCTGAGGAGTTTGAAGTGGCGGGGTGTGGGAGGTTGGGGGAACCAGGTGGTGGGTATTAGAGAGGGCACGGATTGCATGGAGCACTGGATGTGGTGCAAAAACAATGAATATTGTTATGCCGAAAATAAAAAAAAAATAATAAAAAAAAGTGCATAGGATATAATGAGCACTGGGTATTATATAAGACTGATGAATCACTGACCTTTACCTCTAAAACTAGTAATACATTACATGTTAATTAATTGGATTTAAATTTAAAAATTTTTATTTAAAGATATAAAAAACAGAGCAAAAATGATAAATTAAGCAGAAACAATGAAAAATAAAATTGAGGCATTCTCTCGGAAATTTAAACAGAAAGAGAGATGAATTATAGGAGAGAAATGATAAGACATTTGAAGTACCAATGCAGGCAGTCTAACACTCAAATAGTAATTCAGAGAGAAGATAGACAAGGAAAGAAATTATCAACAAAATAATATAATTTCTTAGAATCAAATGACATGAGGTTCTGTTTGAAAGGGACCAGGAAGTGCCCAGGATAATGTCATAAAATTTCAGAATACCAATGATAAACAATAAAGCAGAAGTCAAAATGGCACCAGAAACTAAGGACAACATCAAAATGTGTTAAAGTTTTGAAATGAGCATTATTGACAATATAGAGCACTATATCCAATCAAATGATCACTCTGATAAAATAAAAGTAGGTTTAGATGTGCAAAGCGTTATAAATTTACATGACAAAAACCTTAGAAACTATAGTTACCTGCGGAAGCTATTCGAATATATTCTCATCAAAACAATGAAATAAGCCAAATAAGAAAAGTATGGCACAGGAAATGAGGAACCCAACAGGTTAACTAATGGAGAGGCAAGATTCAAGCAACACCACTGAGGCACTAGGCATACGGCACAGCCAGTCAGTCCAGACTGAACCACGTCAGAAAGAAGATGAAACTGATAGACTACCTGTTGCATCTAAGGGTACCGAGAAGAAATTGAGACATTAACACAGAGTTTGGGGTTGAATTAATGATTGGTATTGGATTACTGATAGAAACTAAGCAAATAAGCAAATAATACACTGCTTTAGAGGAAGCAAAATATTTTTCAGGGAAGTTAAAATAATTATAGTTTACTTCATGGCTTAGCTTTGAATAGCATTTGAAAGGTCATATTAAAGTAAACTCATAATATTGTTCTTACCAAAATTATGATATAAGCAAATACTTTTGGAAATTGGTAGATGGAGACCAAACAGGTAGATGCAGTGGGGGAAAAGATGAAAGAGAGACAAATACTCATTTTCCATAATGGACTATAAATTGGTATTATCTAAAGCTAAAAAATCTAGAAATAACCATCGAAAAGTTTAGCGTGTTTAACATGTTGCCTTCTGGGAAAGGGGCTCAAAGGAGAGAGAAGGAGCAGGGGGTGTTGCCTTCATTAGCAAGCCTTTTAAAATATTTGCTATTAAACTGTATTGTTAAAAAAAAGGAATAAAGCAATAACAAAAATAAAAACAAAAGGTAAAGATAGAACAAGACCTTCTTGGCAGAGGAAATGGTAAGGCCTTGCATCAACATCCCAGAATGTGCTGCTTACATAAGGCTTGGAGAAGAGGCAGAGATGCAAAGATGAGAAAACAAAAGGAGATGAGTCTGGTAGTTCTTCTCTCATCTATGTCATGGGAAGCTCCAGGAGAAGGTTGCTCCTATCCTAACAATGTGAAAAAGCAGGACAATTCACAGAATCCTAACTGACCTTGAACCCAACAGAGAGCTGAGGTTTCAGGACAATCAAGGGAGCTGAATTCCAAAGAGTGACAAGTCCCTCCAAGGACAAAGAGATATAGTAACTCTCTCACCATTGGAAGAACATGGGAGGAAAAAGAGGCTGTGGTAGAAGTGAGTTAAGATGAAATCAGCTAAAAAGTGAACCAACTCCTAAATGCCACATGTGGATAGCCCATTAATTTAATGGGCTGTGTTAATTTAATTTAATTAACACAGAAAGTTTGCACTCATCCCAAGACTTTTCCAAGTACCTCTACCTGGTGCTCACAAGAAAGATTGGAGGTGGCAGGGCAGGGGACCTGAGAGAGCTCCTCCTATTGACACAGATGTGTGGGGGGTGAATGCCGCCCTTGGGGCCAGGCACAGAACATCATCTGCTACCCCACATGTTCTTTGCACATGAACCAAAAACCTGAAGCCATGGAAAGCAGCAGCAGCAGCAAATCTTTCTTTCCTTAAGACTGCTGAGGAAGAGGAATGAAACCTGTTTTCTTCTAGGGGAGAGGTAGAAACTCCCCTTCTTGCCCCAGGAATGAGCCAGAGATTTACTGTGTCTGGAGGAAGGGTAGAATCCTCAAACTTCTATCCCTAGAGGAGGGGCAGGAAAACTTTCACTGACTGCAGGATCCTGCACAAATACACAGCAGTAATCTTGCTATTGTGGGAGAGGGCAGGACTCTTTCCTTCCCAAGACTTTCTATAGATACAAGCAAAGTTTGCCTGTGATGCGAAGAGAGATAGGAATTCCAAGAAAGCTCACACTTGAGGCACACAAGTCCTGCCTAAAACTGTGGCTGGACCAATAGGACCACGAGAACCTCCCTATCCCTTCTTAATAAATTCAGCACTGAGAAATCAACAATAACAGTTTACCAATGCAGAAGAGGAAAGAGTATATAGAGAGAACCCTGTCTGCTTAGATGTACAAAGATGGCTGAAAGCTGAAAGTGGAGTGAGTACACTGAGTCAAACCCACTGGCAGCCCAACCCTGAAGGAACATGAAGCCATATGTACTGAGGATAACAAACAGCAAGAAAACTCAACTTTGCTCAACTAGACTGACTCATTCCCACCACACACACCCTACCAAATAAAGTAGAGTTTCTATTTCCAGTTTCTATTTCCAGATGCGTACCTAAGTCTCTTCTGTTCTATGAATGATGCCCATCATTCAGTAACAAATTATAGCACACATAGAAAAGCAAAAAAACAAAACAAAACAAAACAAAAAAACCCCAAAAAACCGAAAAACAACAAACAACAAAACAAAAACCCATCATCAAGAGATAAAGCAATAAGTAGAATCAGATTCGGAGATGACTCAGATGTGTAGCTCTTAGACAAGACTGGACAATAACTGTGTTATATGGTATAGGATCTAGTAAAAGAGATGGACCAAAGGATGAACTTAATTTAGGCAGAGAGATGGACACCATTTTTAAAAAGTCAAACAGAAATGCCATAAATGAAAGCATGGTATCAGATATGAACAATTTTTGGTGGGTTTATTAGACACAGTAGAAGGAGGAAAATCAGTACACCTGAACTTATATTTTTAAAAATGATGCAGAATAATACAGGTATAAATACTGGGGATGTAATGCATGGTGACTAGTTAATAATGGGTTGTAGATTTGAGAGTTGCTAAGACAGATCTTAAAAGTTCTCATCACAAGAAAAAAATTGTAACTATGTGTGGTAATGGATGTTAATTAGACAACATGGTGATCACTTCATTATATATGCAAATAACAAAATCATTTCATTCTATACTTGAAGCTAATGTAATGTTAAAGTCAATTATGTCTCAGTAAAAAAGAATATCAAGGAAAAATAAAACAGGGACGCCTGGGTGGCTCAGTTGGTTGGACGACTGCCTTCGGCTCAGGTCATGATCCCGGGGTCCCGGGATCGAGTCCCACATCGGGCTCCCAGCTCCATGGGGAGTCTGCTTCTCCCTCTGACCTTCTCCTCGCTCATGCTCTCTCTCACTGTCTCGCTCTCAAATAAATAAATAAAATCTTTAAAAAAAAAAAATAAAACAAAGATTTTACTCTAAAAAAAAAACAGTTAAGGGAAAAACAGATAAACAATTTGAATAGATATTACCCCAAAGAAGATATCTTTAAAAAGCCAATGATCATATGAAAACATACTCAATATCATTAGTCATTAGGGAAATGCAAATGCAAATCAAAACCCCAGTAAGATATCACTTCACACCCTCTAGGATGGCTAGAATTAAACAGACCCTAGCAAGTGTTGGCAGAACTTAGAGAAATTGGAGACCTCAGGACTGATCTTAGGAATGTAAAATGGTACACCCAGTTTGGTAAACAGTTGGAAGTTTCTAAGAAAGTTGAACATAGACTTAGCAATTCTGTTCCTATTTTAGGTATCTATCCAAAAGAATTGAAAACAAGTGTTCAGACAAATATTTCTAGCACCATCATTCTTATTAATCAAAAGATGGAAACAACCTAAATGTCCATCAACAAACACATGGATAAGCAAGATGTGGTATATCCACACAATGGAATATTATTCATCCATAAAATAGAAACGAGGTCCTAAACTTCATTCTATTGCTCTATAGAGGGATGCTACAACAGGGATGAACCTCGACAACAATATGTAAAGTCGAAGAAGCCACTCACAAGGGCCACAGATCATATCAATGCATTTATATGAAATGTCCAGAATGGGCATAGAGACGGGAAGCAGCTGAGTGTTTGCCAGGAGCTGGGGAAAAGAAAGAAGGGAGTGATTACTGAAGGGTTCATGGTTTCTTTTTGGGTTGATGAAAACACTTTGGAATTGGACAGGGATGATGGTTCTACAACCTTGTGAATGTACCAAAAACTGCTGAATTGTACACCTTAAGCAGGTGAATTTCATGTTATGTGAATTATATTTCAATTAAGAAAAATTAATGGGAGGAAGATGTTGAGAAAGAGAGTATAGACAACTCTTTTTTCATAAACTTGAAGGATGTTACCATACTGATAAAAGGTAAAGTTTGAAGACAGAAGAGGGAAGAAAACAGATGGAGGAAGGGATGGAGAGGTGTTCCTGAAGAAGCTGATAGGACAGAACCTAGAGCAGCTTCACAGAAACCAGCCACAGAAAGAACAAAGCTTTCCATCTATGGGCATGAGAAAAGAAGGATGACAGCGGTGGGTATACAGCTAAGTGGGTATGTAGAAGATCCTGAAGTTGAGAGCCCCGCCAAGACACTGTGGAGGCTAAACTGAATGGGGGCCTGAGGGGAAGGGAGGCATCAAGGTGAACCGATGGATGCCTCTCGAATTTGGACTGATTTGGGGACATGGATGAAGTCTATTCTGAACGTGTTGACTTCAACACATTGGCAGGACATCTGGATAAAATGTTTAGCAAGCAGCTAGAAATTGAAAATTCCACAAAGTGGTCAGAGGTACAGATGGGTTGTGGAAGAGAGATACAAGAAGATAATAGCTGAAATTGTAGGAGTGGATATTCTCACCTATAGAGACAACAGAGAAAGGAGAGAAGGTGACCAAGGGCTGAAGTCCGAGATATGTCTGCTTCCAGAGATAGGAGAACACAGAGGATCCCATAGAGACAGCAAGAGAGTGGCGCAGAATAAGTAGCATAATAGGAGGGGAAAAGCATCAGAAAGCCACAGTATGGGAGCGCTTCATGGACAAAAAAGGGTGTGATGATCTAACAGATTGCCATAGAGATGATAACTACTAAAAAGCTATCGAATGTTATGAAATCTGCAGTAACTCTGAAGGGGAACAGTTCTCTAAAAAGAGTGCAAGTATAAATGGGAACCAGAGTCCTCTCCATAATCAAAGTCTGAGAAAACTTAGTGCTGGGACTACAAGACAATTCACTGCTCTTGACTTCCCATAAGAACAAAGCCAGAGAGTCCCTTCTGGGCACATAATGCTCAACACAGTCTTTTTTCTTTTTAATTTTCTTTTATTTTCTTAAATTTTTAAATTTTTTTAATAAACATATAATGTATTATTAGCCCCAGGGGTACAGGTCTGTGAATTGCCAGGTTTACACACTTCACAGCACTCACCATAGCACATACCCTCTCCAATGTCCATAACCCAACCACCCTCTCCACACACCCCCACACACCCTCAGTTTGTTTTGTGACATTAAGAGTCTCTTATAGTTTGTCTCCCTCCCAATCCCATCTTGTTTCATTTATTCTTTTCCTACCCCCCAGCCCCCTCACGTTGCATCTCCACTTCCTCATATCAGGGAGATCATATGATAGTTGTCTTTCTCCGATTGACTTATTTCGCTAAGCATAATACCCTCTAGTTCCATCCACGTCCACAAATGGCAAGATTTCATTTCTTTTGATGGCTGCATAGTATTCCATTGTATGTATGTATGTGTATATACACATACCACATCTTCTTTATCCATTCATCTGTTGATGGACATCTAGGTTCTTTCCATAGTTTGGCTATTGTGGACATTGCTGCTATAAACATTCGGGTGCATGTGCCCCTTCGGATCACTACGTTTGTATCTTTAGGGTAAATACCCAGTAGTTCAATTGCTGGGTCGTAAGTTAATTGCTCAACACAGTCTTACAGTATGACTTTCCACCACAGAATAGAGCGCTGGGCATGAATATTCCAGCCTGAAAGCCAGAGTCAGACTGAAAGGCTCTCTGGAACTCCATAAATTGGCATGGCGTGTCCTTGTTAAAACAGGCTAGGTTCCATGTGGTCTCACCCTCTCAATTTTTAGATGAGGCGAATCCAAATTTTCCACATTGGGCTAAATTAATTTTCCCAAGGAAATTCCTTTGGTTGGAAGAGCCAGTTCTGTAACTAAGGATCTCTGTCTTCTCTACTGCCATCTGTCTCCCTCCAAAGTATCACTCACCTTTGTGAAATCACCTCCAGTGCTCCTCAGGAAGGGGCAGAGTAAGCAGCAGATACACAGAGCCTAGAAAAATCTGCTCCTTAGCCTATCCTGTTGGAAATCTGCTCAGACTGTGTTGTAGTGGTCTTCCAGCTGCAAAAGCAGATGCTCGTTCATTTGTCACGGATTTGGTAAATCTCGTAGAACATTCCCTTCCTTTCTTTCTTATGATGATTCTTGTTGCAGGGTGTCAACTGGGATGCCAGTGGGTGATAGTATTTCTCCCACAGGGACAGCAGTCCCCCTTAACGTCAGCCACACAGAAGCCACTTACTAAATACTATTTGATGGCCGTAAGGGTGCAGCAACCGTCCTTGGCACGTATTCCCTTGTCACTTTTTCCTCGCTTCTCATAATCACTAAGAAGCATTGCATATCCACATGCACACGTATATTTTTAATGTCCTGTCTCAAAGCATTTGGCAAGCTGAAAAGAGATGCACCGGGCACCTGCGAGGACCATCTTGCACTCATGGAAATGCAGCCTACTCTGAGCCAGCATCTGCTCTGCAGTGCAGGGCGATGGCACAGAGGAGCTCAGGGCAGGGCCCAAAGACAAATGACAGCAAGTGTAGCAGCAGGTGGAATTCTAAGTGGCCGCAACATAAGGAGCAGATGGTCAACACTGAGCAGCCAGAAAGGGCTTCTTTACCCAAAGTGCTCTAGATCCTTTCATGACCTCAAATGCTGAAACCTGGAACAGATGACTGTTGGGTCTAGAAAACAAGGAAAAAAAAAAAGATATCTGGAAAAAAAAATTACACATCACAGCCAACCAATACGAACAGAAAAGTCTACCTGAAGTCATCTGTGTCGAGAGGGCTGGGAGCCTGGGACATAGGCAACAGACTCTCATGAAAGCAGTTTCCATATTTAGAATCAAACCAACTTTGGCTACCGGTAGTCACCAAATGCTTGCTGGTTTTACCATTTTTCAGAGAATGTGTCTCTACTGGATTTCACTAGTCTACTGCAGAGGGGACAGCATAAATGTTCTTATTTGCCCAAACAAATCAGAATTTAAGTCAGAAGGACATACTAGATCTTTCACCTGCTTGTCATGGGCCTGGGATCTCTAGAGAAGAGTATGAACAAAAGAGGGTCTTTCTAAAGCCAGAAATAGACACAAACAATGCCTCTGTTCTCTCCCTCCTCCTCTGCCCCGTTCCTCCTCCTCCTCCTTTTCCTTTCCTTCCCTCCTTCCTCAAGTGTTTATTATAGTTTCCCTTTGGCTTCTACACAATTGGATAAACACACTTCTTTTGAAATAGGAATAAATGCTAAAAATATCAGATCATTCCTATCCCCCTTAGATTTTATTTTTTTGCAATGTTGCATTAAAAGCATGGGAACAATAGAGGAAAGAATTTGTCCATAATCACATCACACCATCAGCTGTGTATTTTCCCTTGTTTCCTTCCAGTCCTTGTTCGCAGAATTGGTACAGGCATTGCACAGAAGTGGATTGTATTTACGATATTTCTTTTCCGAATTCTCCCCTGAATTCTGAACCCTCATTCTTTCCTGCCGCCTCTGTCCGTCTGTGCCATGTGTACCAGAGTATCACTAGCACAAGCAGGGACTCGGTGGGCTGGGCTCACCGTTTTGGGGTCTAGCGAACTGGAGGCATCTGATACCTATTTTTTGAATAAATCTAATCTTTACAGTGATACTTTTTAAAGGCTACGTGGATTCCATTGAGTAGATCATATGGCTATTTCCGACTGTGGAGTGTTTGCTTCCAGATTTCCACTTGCCCATGTACAAAAGTGTATGTATGACCAAATACGTGCCCTCGGCGTATCTACGGCTTTTCCCCTCCCCTTCAGTTATTTCCTTAATACAAAGGTCTCAAGAGGTAGTCCGTGGTTTAGGTGGACTTAACATTCTTACACTTCTTGATACGGATCTCCAAATTGTTCCTCCGGCGGAGACCGTCCTCCCCACCGCTGAGCGCGCTTCCTCCCCGAAACTTCCAGCAGCTTCCTAGGGGCGGAGCCAGGACCCTGGGAGATCGCGCTGCTTTCGGTCCTCGGTTTTAAAAAGTAACCAGATGCTTTCCTCGTCCTCTGTGCATGTCCCCCAGTGCTTCCTGAGAGCCATCGCCTCTACCTTTCTTGGTTTAAATCAGTAAGAGTAGGCTCGGAGCTGGAGCCCCTCCGGGAGAAGACGCTGACAGCGAGTTGGAGCGCAGGGACGCCTCTTGGAGCTCTTGGCCACCACGTGGGTTGAAGGCAGCCTTCACACATCTGCTCCTCGGCTGCGGGACCTCATCCTCTGCTCCAGCATCGCTTACTTTGCACAATATGTGTCTGGGTAAAAATTTTGTTTTCCTGCCCACTCCTTCTCTGCAGGTGCCCCTGCCCAAACGGCACCGGTGGGGCTACGTCTGTTGGGAGCACGTGGGGCATCGGCTCCTAGACGAAATTCACACGGAACTTACAGTCCAGCCACAGCCAGGCATTGCGGGTTACCCTGCCACGTGTCGGTTGAGAGGATAGTAGAAGACCCTGGATGCTAGCGTCGGAAGCCCTTGTTCTATTTCTAGCAGCTGCAAGATCAGGGGTGAATCACTTACCACCTACAATCTTAGGTCCTCCCTCTCTGTGAAAGAGAGGATAACAGCCCTCCTGTCTCTCTGGCTCGTGGTGAAAATCAGTGAAACCATGCAGGTGAACACTTTGCAAACTGGGAAGTGTTATTGGATGTGCGGAGCACTGTTTTTACCCCTGCAGCACTGACTATGAGGTACAGGAGAGACCAGTGGGGTGGGGGGCAGACGCCCTTGTTTACCTTGACAGCTGTTCCCTGCAAGGTCCTTACTCGCTGAACCCCAGCTGTGCTCAGGTGGCTGGTGGCTTTGCGGCTAGTGCGCAGGCATGGATCACAATTGATCTACAGGAGTCGTGACTATCCCATGCCCTCTTTGCTGCTTTGAAGTAAGCATGTGATCTGATTCAGACTCGTGACACCTGCAGGAAAGCAAAGCAGTGAGGTGTGGCTGGCGCGGCAGGAAAGACAGCCCTCCCTGACATAAGGAGAAAGCCATGTGAGAAGAACCCCTCCTCCTTCTCGGTGTTACCAAGAAGGTGACACCCTCCTCCTCCTCCTCCTTGGTGTCACCACGTGAGCCCTGGGGCTTGGTGCCACTGGCTCTGGGCACGACAGCTGCCTGCTGGCACCCAGCAAGGGACAGCCAAGAGCAGCTTGGGTACTGATCCAGGGTCCCGACTTGGTTGAACCAGTGCATCGACACCTTCCAGAACCACCAATCTCCGGATTCCTTGTTTTGTGCGATTTGCTAGGAAAACCAGTTATTCTTGGAAAGGCACAAAGGGGACACCTGTGGAGGTGATGCAGTGGTCAGACTGAGCACATTGTGGCGGGCATGCTTGATTCCGCCTTCCACCCACTCTGCTTTATTGTGGTTCACTCTTAAAATTACAGTCATTAGTAAACCTCTGAGGTAAAAGCAAAATCACCTATGAATTTAGGAGTGGAAATAAAATGAAAATATGGGAACTATGGATGAGGGGAACGGTGGGCACTGGGAACTGGCAATGGGCTGATAGGTCTACCCCCAAGGACACAGGGAGACTAGGAGAGAGAACGGGGCAGGCCATGGGGCCGTATGGGCATGACCCTGGGTGCGGACTAAATACAGGGATTCTGGGGCTTGAGGAGAAACTCTGAGGAGGAGTATTTCCCTTGGAATACTGCCCCCTACCATCTGTCCCGCTTTCCCCAGATGAAGCTCTTAATCCCATGATTAGGCTCGTTGTTTTGCCTTTATTATCATAAAAGTTTTTGTTTAGGTTTTGTTTGTTCCTAAGTAGGCTCCATGCCCAGCACAGAGCCCAACACAGGGCTTGAACTCATAGCCCTGAGATCAAGACCTGAGCCGAGATCAAGAGCCCGGCACTTAACCAACTGAGCCACACAGGCGTCCCCTAGTTTTGCACCTTAAGTGCATGGAACTTTACCAAGTGCAATGCTTGGCTCATGACGCATAATCCTCGCTGGGCCTTATATAACCCCTCTTCCTTTCATGATTTATTTTTATTACATAACAAACACTGCTAAGCCATCCTCACCCGAGACTTAAAAATTTCCCAATGACATACACCCACCTCTGTGCTCATCTACTATCCCACTTCCCCGCCTGCTTCCTGCAGCAAGTTAACACCTTGGATCTTGTGTTTATCATTCTTATCCTTTTTCCTCTTTTTGTGTGTTTTACCCCATGTGTGTGTATGTCTGCCAATATACGGTTTGATTCTGCTTGCTATTTAACGAGTGCAGTTAAGATTCATCCAAGTTGTCTCACGTGACTGGCGCGGATCTATTTTCACTGTGGTGTGGTAGTCCGTTGTGTGGATATACCGCAGTGTATCTGTTCTCTTGTCAAAGGGCATCAGGCTGTTTTCAGTGTCTTACTGTTTGGAATAAGAATTCATGAAAAGTCTGGCACATGTGTCTTAATGCACATGTGCTGAAGATTCTCTTGGGCATTTACCTAGAAGTGGAATTGCAAATATGCAAATGTTGAAATAGACATGATAATGCCAAGTTATTTCATAAAGTGGTCGCTACGTTATTTTCCCACTGGCAATACAGAGGAGATCCAATGACGATTTTCTCACTAATACTTAGCACTGTCAGATTTCTTAACTTTTATAATCATGTGGGTATAAAATAGGGTCTACTTGTGCACATGCTGTACAATCCCCCAAGGCTTACCATCTTTTTATGTATTTATCGGCCATGTGTGGTTTGTCTTAGATTAAATACATTTTTATGTTTTTTGCTCATTTATCTATATGCGGTTATTTTCTTTTTCCTATTGATATGTAGGAATTTTCTCTTATTCTTGAGTAATCTTACTGGTTATTTTCGTGGTGCAAATATCCTCTCTCTCATCTCGTGCAAGGATAGATCATACAATTATTCTACGAAACAATATATTCTCAATTCACATTAAGAAAGACTTCCGTATTTGGTATTGTCAGCTTTTTGGAGTTTGGCCATTTTAGTAAGTGTGCAATAGTATCTTCTTTTAATCTGCAATTCCCTAATGACAAATAATGTTGAGCAGCTTTTCATATGCTTATTTGCCATCTGTGTATCTTCTTTGGTGAGGTGGCCAGATATTTTGCCCAGTTTTTTTCAGTTGGGTTCTTTCTTTTCTTATTATTGGGTTTTAAGATTTCCTTGTATATTTTGTGTACAAGTCATTTTTGCAAGTCTTTTCTCCCAGTGTGAGTTTTCTCTTTTCATTCCCTTAGCAGTGGCTCTTACAGAAAAGTGTTTTTTAATTTGAATGAAGTCCCAACTTACTTTGTCTTCTGTAGATCGTTTTTGGTGTATCTAAAAACTCATCACCAAACTCAAGCTCACTAGATTTTTTTCCCTGTATTTTCTTCTTGAACTTCTATTTTTTTTTTTGAAAGATTTTATTTATTTATTTGACAGACAGAGATCACAAGTAGGCAGAGAGGCAGGCAGGGAGAGAGAGGAGGAAGCAGACTCTCCATGGATCAGAGAGCCCAATGTGAGGCTCGATCCCAGGACCCTGGGATCATAACCTGAGCTGAAGGCAGAGGCTTTAACTCACTGAGCCACCCAGGCGCCCCTCTTCTTGAACTTCTTTAGTTTTGCATTTTGTATTTAGGTCCAAGATGTGTTCTGAGTTCATTTGTATGGAAGTTGTACAGTCTGCGTCTAGACTTCTGTCCTTTGGGGTGTGTGTGTGTATTTTCGCATATGGTCATACATTTGTTCCAGCACTGGTTATTGAAAAGAATATCTTTTTTCATTGTTTGCCCTTGCTCCTACGTCAAAGATAAGTTGACTCCATATGTGTGGGTCTATTTCTGGGCGCTCTATTCTGTTCCTCTAATCCAGTGGTCTATTCCATCACCAGTACCACGTTGTCTGAATTACTGTGGCTTTATAGTATGCCTTGACGTCCAGAAGTCAACCTCCATTTTCAGGAGTGTGTTGGTGGTTCAGGGTCTTTTGTCTTTTCATGTAAACAGTAGAATCAATCTGTCAATATCTGCAAAAGAACTTGTTGGGATGTTGATTAAAACTGCATGGAGCCAAGGGAGAAGAAGTGACATCTTAACAATACTGTCTTCCTATTGGTGAACATAAAATATCCCTCCGGTTCATTTTTTAGTATTTTATATTTTGTTTTTGTCTCGAATTAAAGGAATTGAGCAAGAAGTGGAAAGGATTAGCCAATAAGGAGGAGGGACAATCACTTAAGCGTCTGACTCTTGGTTTCGGTTCAGGTCCTAATCTCAGAATCCTGAGACTGAGCCCCATGTCGGGATCTGAGCTCAGTGGAGAGTCTGCTCAGGATTCCCTCTCCCCTCCCCCTCCCCTGCTCATGTGCTCTCTCTGTGTCAAATAAATATATACAATCTTAAAAAAAATAGCTACTAAAGAGGTGACTCAGGTGGGACATGAGAAAAACCTCTTCTTTTTAAATACAATTGAGAAAAAATACCTTCAAATTAGGGAAGAGGCAGACCTTGGGTCACGTACACAACAAATAAGCAATGATCAGGAGCTCTGCTGATATTTAGACAAAGTGTAGAGCGTAGAAATAGGATTATTTCAGCCCTAAAACAAGCTCTCTGTTGAAACACTCCGGAGCACAAAAACAGTTGTCTGTTTGCAGTACCTGAAGAGCTCTGAGTGTAAATCATAGTCTTAAATCTAAACAATTGGTAAGTTGGACTCATTTTAAAAAGAAATAAAGTGGAAGCTTCCTTTACTTATCATTAGTTAGGCCAGTGATCCATGACTGCTTTGGGCCAAATCTAATTTATCTCAGCAAACTAGGGTGTGGCCGTCACTGACAAAATGAGGAAATAATTTGAAGCAGTTCTTGTTCTATTTGGGTCAAAATATAGTTTGATCTCAATTTTTTAGGTCATGTAAGTAAAAGTTGTCCCTGGGACTGGAAAAATCAGTAATTGCTTCATTTCTCTGTTTTCGACGGTAGGATGATTACACACTGGTTATTTCTCTGAAGAAAACATAAGCACAACCTGGATCCAGCTTAGTGGTGAGAGTGAATATATGTTAATTATTCATTCATTTATTTTATTCAACAAGATTGTATTGAGCATGGCGTGCTGGGCTCTGTTCTAGGCCCAGAAGAGAGGCGTCCTCTGAAGAAATGGTGAGCAAAGAAGGGAGACAGAGCTTGGAGGTCTGGTTTCCTATGGGGTCAGAGAGAGCTCCTCTTACAAGGTGACCCTGGAGCATGCAGACCTACAAGATGAAAGAAGGGGCACCACGTATGTACCTGGAGGCAAACCCTTCTAGGTAGAAAAAGACAAGTGCAAACCCACGATCACCCCTGGGGTCTCTGAGGAGCAGAGAGGAGACCAGAGTGAGGAGACAATCAAGTCAGAGTGGATGCTGGGGCCAACAGGGCCATGCAGGGCCTTGTAAGTCTTGGTGAGGACCTCTGGAGGCCTTTGAGCAAGAGAGTGAAATGCCTTGGTTTCCATTTTTAATCTCTTTCTCTTTTTTTAAGAGCGAGGGGTAGGAGCAGAGGGAGAGGAAGAGAAATCTTAAGCAGGCTCCATGCCCAGCACAGAACTGGAAGTGGAGCTCCATCTCATGACTCTGAGATCATGACCCAAGCCGAAATCAAGAGTCGGACACGCAACCAACTGAGCCACCTGGAACCCCCTAATTTCCATTTTTAAAGGCTCACTCCTCCCGTTACTCTTTAATAGAAGCATTTTCTAACAACTAAAGCTAAAATAGGAGCTCAAAGCTCAGCTCTGTCACACGATCTTTTACAGGAGCATGTCACAGGCAGAGTTAGAGACAAAACCACAGAATGTTATGGTATATTCCAGAACCTCAGCCATAGGACACTAGTGAGTAATTTCCCAATAAATGTATTTCTCTATTAGTATTAGGCTTAACAGTATTATTTAATTTTTCTATAAGAATATTTTCATACTCTCTTACTGATAGGGAAAGGGATGCTCACAGAGCCAACACCATTTTCTAGAAGCTCTGTAGGAGTGGGCTTCTCCTCTCCTTGGTGATTTTGGAGATTTGATAGTTTGCCCACAGGAGCTTGAACTCTCAGGACATAAAAGCAGTAAGTTCAGGGCTTTGGTGAGGATAGCAGATGAATTGTGTCCATATCACATCATTACAGGGCTTCCTAGGTCCTTACAGTCTACCAAGACAATAAGGAAAGTACTTGGATTGGTCAGTTATATGTTCTAAATAAAGCAATGGCTTTCACAGGAAAGCAGTCTTCTTTAACCCGAGCCAAACACAGGCTATGGAATTACACAGACCTAAGTTCTGCCTTATTAACTGGGGGACCTCGACTAAATTACCCGGTCTTGCTGAGTCTTCATTTTCTCTTCTGTAAAATGGGAAGTTCTGATGACGAACTGAGAACATGCCTATAAAGTGCTTAGCATAGTGTATAGTAATAATTGAAAGTGTACACCTGGTGGGTGCTGTAATTATAATTATTGTGATCATTATTAGTTTCCTGCCATCATTCCCATCCATCCATCTATCATCCATCCATCCATCCATCCATCATCCATCCATCCATCCATCCATCCAAGCATCCTAAGCAACTACTATCCATGCTGGCTTGTTTTCCACACCTTCAAGGACCCATAGGCCAATACACCACTGCTATGTCTTTTAGTTTTTCCATAACCTACCCTTTTCTGTCACTTCCTAGTTCATGTCTTTCTTGGTTGACCCCAGTAATCCCCAAAGGGCTCTAGGTTGTGCCTCTGTGGCCAGACAATAGTTAACCTGTTTAGGAGTCTGTTCTTTTGGGGGGATTAAACTGGGTGGAGGGTGGAGACTGGGCTTGCAAGGAACATATCTAAGGTCTGCAGAAAGATCTTTGAGACTGAGTGTGGGGAGAGAGTAGAGTATGTTCTTGTCTGGAAGAGACCCGAGATGACAGGGTACCAAACATCCAGTCAGGAACCCTCCTGGGAGGGCTCTGCACCCTAGCTTTGGAAAGAACCATGTGCTCTGGGACAATGCTGCATTTCAATAATATGAAAGCACACTGAAATCAGAAATCAGGAGTCAGATGGATGCTTGACTGACTGCCACCCCAGCTCCCCAGGGTACGTAAGGCTTTCCTGCCGAGCTACTGTGGGCATACCCATCAGGAGGGCACCTTCATCTCCTCTGAGCTCTGAAGTCTCAAAATAATCCCAGAAGCACTTCTCTCTAACCCAGTATGGTCTAGAGAAAGTTCTAGGAGTTTAGGTGCTTGAGCCATGATGCCAAGTGTATGCAAACCTTCCTAACTTACTAATTTATCACCACCCTGCCCACACCCCTCCCCAGTGACCTTTTAAGCATGAATGCATTCCATACAGAATTTACAATCAGATTTATTTTTGTGGTTTTCTCCTCTCTTGGTATTCACTGGCCACTGACCACCAAACAGCCCAATTTTCAGCAGGCAGTCCTTGATGTCCCTAGCGGTGGGGCCCTCCTGAATCTAGTACCGCCTATATCTACTCTGCTGCAGATTCTCATCTCAGATATTTTTTCCTTAAAACATCAAGTTAGCCTAGACCTAGAGCCAACTTTAGGCAGCAGCCTTGTTAAACTCGGCTCAAAATCCCTTTCTCATTTTCATCCTTTTGAACCAAGGGGCGGCCCCCACCCCCACTTCTCCCATCTGACTGACTTTTTCGTGACTTAAAATCATCACTAATGTCTAAGTCCTTCTCCCTTCCTGGGGCTCCTCAGTAGACCCTACTCTGAGAGCAGAAATCTTACTGATTTTATACTCATTGACAAAGCTTTAACTCTTCCCTTACCAAGTGATATAAAAAATAATGACAGCCTGAACTGCCATGTTTTCCTCCCATAAGCACAAAGCTCTAAAAATTAATAGGGGACAAAGTTCCATGGCAGTGAGAGAATGGAGGGCACAATACGTATCAATGCACCCACCTTCCTTGTCTTTCTCAGGACCAGGAAAATGGTGGGTGGAGAAATTTACAGAGGAAGCAGAGAGCAAAAGCAGCTTCTTTGCTTGGTTTGAAACCAACACCGATGACACATGACATGGTAGCCTTCGCTGAGGATTCTGGGAGTTAGGGCAGAGGTTTACATCGAAAGCCAGTTCCAGGATAATTTAGAGTGTATTAGATACCCTTGTCTTTTGGAGTTCCTCAGCTGTCCCTACCTGAGTGGCCCCATCTCTCCTGGTGCCAGGATTCTGCATGGTTCTTGCCCCTTCTCTCCCCTCATTCGCCCCCTATCTCCCTCCCACTGGCTCCCTGAAACCCTTGCTCAGGGACATTCAAATATTTTGCCACTCCCTTAGCTTACTAAAGCCACATCTGACAGCTGTCATTTCACAGGCCAAAAGGTTTTTCATGCTGCTGTGCTGAAAAATATTTCCCCCTGAAAGGAATTCTTCTCCCAGGTTTTGCATATTTTCTCATCACTTCATGTTGAGGAGAGAGAGATATTTTTATGTTTTTATATTTGTGGAACACAGGGTGTCCTTCTCTCAGCTTTTCACTGCCTCCCCCTCTTCTACCAGAAAGAGGGAGAAGAGAGCCCGAAATGTTTGTGATTGACAAAGGCCAGGAAAGCAAAGTATGCCACTGATGTAAGCTGTGAGATGGGGGATGATACTAGAAAATGAAATTCTTCCTAGCGTCACCATGACCTCTCCTCACCAGTGTGCCATGGTGGGCCCTGTCTGCCAGTCCCAATCAAGGTGATGCAGCTAGGAGGGCAACTGAGTGGCTCGGCACTTGCTCGTGCTCACCCACAATGGCAGATGGCAGAGAGAATCCCACTGAGTGTGAATCCCAGGAAGGAAGGAAGAAAGGAAGGGAGGGAGAGAGGGAAGGGAAGGAAGGAGGGAAGGAGGGAAAGGTATTCAGCATCCCAGGGAGGCATCGGGCACAGAAGAGAGTAGTGCACAGTAGAATAACACCTCTACTTGGTGTTGGCATGTTGGTGCCACCAACAAGAGAGTCCTGATGATTCATGATAAGAAATGTTTCCTTTTGGGGCGCCTGGGCTGTTCAGTGGGTTGAGCCTCTCTGCCTTTGGTCGTGATCCCGGGGTCCTGGGATCGAGCCCCACATCGGACTCTCTGCTTGATGGGGAGCCTGCTTCCCCCTCTCTCTCTGCCTGCCTCTCTGCCTACTTGTGATCTCTCTCTCTGTCGAATAAATAAATTAAAAAAAAAAAAAAAGAAACATTTCCTTTTCCGAAACCTTGGTCTCTTGGGGCTGTAGGAAGAGAGTTCTGACAACAAAGTCCCTGAGTATGGCAGGTGAGGTAGATGCTACTGAGGGATGTGCCCCTTCCTGCTGGAGATTTGGGCAAAGGAAAAATCAGTGGGAGAAGGTAGTTTGGTTCTCTACCTGCAAATCCTGACCTGTGCTTAGTGGGGCCCACGAGGCGAAAGCTGGCCTGGACACCAGCGGAGAGCATACGGGACTCCCTACTGCCCTCACAACTCCTCTATGAACCTGAAATTATTGCAGAATTTCATTAAAAAATCAAAAGTTATTATTTTACTGCTCAAAATCCCCACTGGAGTCACTTCACACCCGGGAAATCCTTATCATGGCCTCCTGGGTCCCACAGGATGTGGCCAATCTCTCTTTGTGATCTTGTCTCCTCCTTCTCTCTTTCTAACTCCTCCTGTTTAGACCGTCCTTCTTGCTGTTTCTCAAACCTCAGAGCCTCCACCCTGCAGTTTCCCTCCACCTGGCATAGTCACATTTCTTGTCCCAGTGCTATATCCTAGGGCCATTCTATTTTTAATTATTTTGAGGACCCTCCCTACTGTTTTCCACAGTGGCTGCACCAATTCACCTTCTCACCAACAGTGCACAGGATGCCCTTTTGCCCACACCCTTCCCAACACTGGCCATCTCCTGTCTTCTGCTTTTCTTTTTTGCTTTCTTTCTTTTGAGAGAGAGTGAGTGAGCAGGGAGGGGAGAGGCAGAGGGAGAGAGAGAATCTCAAGCAGACTCCACACCCAGTGTGAAGCCCGACGCAGGGCTCAATCTCAGGACCCCGAGATCACAACCTGAGCCAAAATTTAGAGTCGGACACCTAACCGATTGAGCCACCCAGACACCCCTACCTCCTGTCTTTTCAGGGTGATCGTGCTCACCGGTGTACTGGTGATCACCTCACTGTGGTTTTGAACAATGTTTCCCTGGTGATTACTGATGTTGAGCACCTTTGCACATACCTGTTGGCCATCTGTTGTATGTTTTCTTTTAAAAAACATCAATTCAGTTCCTCTGCTCATTTTTTAATTGGATTGTTTAGTTTTTTGGCAATTGGGTTGTATGGGACTTTGTATATTTTGAGTATTAACCCCCGACTGGATTTGTGGTTTGCAGATATTTTCTCCTGTTGCATAGATGCCTTCCCACCGCATCTACAGGAAACAAACACACCTTCATAGTCACCCCGTGGGCCTCTCTTCCCCCATAAGACATTTAAACTCGGAAGAGTTAAAGGTTCACATCTGCTTTCTAGTTACATTTTCTTCCCTGGTAGTCTGGTTTATTCCAATTTCTTAAAAAAAGTTTATATCTTGATGAGTCGCAAGTTCTTATCTTCAACCCCGACAACGCCTCTCATGCCAGATGTATCCATTCAATAGCTTGCTTTACCTCTCCATTTGGAGAGAAAGTGCGAAGCAGAACTCTGCTTCCCTGTCCTGCAAACCAGTTCCTCCCCTTGTCTTCTCCACCGCGAGAGGGGCATCTTGCTGAGGGTGGGTTCTATCTTTCAACTCAGCTAGCTGCTAAAGCCAAGAATCTAGGTAACATTCTAGGCTCCTCCGTCCTCTCATTCTACCCACCCCAACATCCCACCATTTGTATGTCCTGCCAATTCTACACCCAAAATATAACGAGATCTGCCCACTCCTGCCACCCCATGGCCACCACCTGGTCCACGCCCCCATAATCTCCCGGTGATGCAGTAAGTTCCTCTTGCCACTCTGGCTCCTCAAAGTCCAAGTTGCCATATGTATCCAGACTGATCTTTTAAAAATACAATCAGGGGCGCCTGGGTGGCTCAGTCGTTAGGAGTCTGCCTTCAGCTCAGGGTCCTGGGATCAAGTCTCACAAGAGGGAGCCTGCTTCTCCCTCTGCCCCTCCCCCTGCTTTTATTCTGTCTCTTTCTATCAAATAAATAAATAAAATCTTTATAAAAAATCAGTAAATAAAAGTACAATCAAACTGTGGCCATGCCTGCTTGGAAAGCTTCCCCAGCTGCCCTTGGTGCTCAGAGTAAAGTTCAAGTCCCTAACCTAAGAGAGTTCAGCCCAGCCTCACAGCTCCCTTGTCTCTCTTCATCTTTTGCCACTCTGCCCTTTGCTCACCACACTGCCAGACTTGCTGATAATGTGATAGTTTGTAGAACATGTCACACTGTTCCCCCACTTTTCACCCCCACGCTCTCCCACCTGTGCTCAGCTGGCTCTGGCTCTTCCTTTGATCTTGGTGTCCTGATCGTCCCCGTCTCCGAGGCGCCTCCCTGACCACCCTCGGGAACTTCCCGAGTGTTATCCTGTGTGGTTCCTTCATAGCGTTGTTGTTTGTTTGTTTGTAATTGTCTGCCTTTCCCTCTAGAATGAAGGTTCTGTGATGACGGTAGGGCCACACCAGCTTGTCGGCAGCTGTGAGAAATGCCCCTACCTCCCTTCCCCCCAAAATCATCAAATGCATCAATGAATCGATACTTGGCCCCCGGACCCTCACGCGGGCTGACAGCGGGCTTCCATATCTTGAGCTTGGGGAACAGGAAGTTAGGTTCTCTCAAGAAAATCTGGCACTGATTAGTGATCTTGAGTAAATCATTTCATGTCTCTCATTGCTCACTTCTTCCCCATGAGACGCTTCTTACCTAACTCTGCTCAGACAGATGGGCCCTGTGCCAACGAAGCAGGTCAGGCGGGAAACAGAGCCTCATCCTCATGGATGCAAGACATTTGTTCACAGGCAATGTTCCTGTGCAATGACTGTATTTATTCTAGAATCAGATTTAAGAATACTCCCGGGGGTCACTCTGTTCCAGGGCCATCTGTGATCCTAACTGCCTGAGTTGAAGCTATGGGACAGGAAAATAGCACCATTTCTGGGGCCCAGAGCTGTTGTTCTTAAAGATTTCTGCCACTGAATTCTCTCATCAAAGAGCCCAGGATTGAGCCAAGTTCCTGGTATGACACGATCAGAACACCGCTCAGCTTGTTGAACATGTCACAGGACACAACAGAACAAGGGGACATGTCTTCTATGAAGGAAGGCTCCAGACAGCAAGTGAACCAGTACTTCCACAAAGGACAGCAGATTGCACACACAGCTGTATCAAGCACACGTCATCAGCCAGAGAGGGGAGGAAAGAAACACTGAGCTGAGCCTGACCAGGCATGCTGTACCCCTTAAATGGAATGGATTGAATTTCCTGCCCAAGACACATTTGCAAGCCCAGAAAAATCTTCACTACGCATGAGAGGTGCCTGAAGCACACAGTATAAGATGCCATTAGAGAAAATGTTCATATAGAGAAAGGTATTTTCCTTCTCCCTTTTTCCTCTCTCTTTCAGAGATATCTCTTGGTGGAATAATCTTGCAGCTGTTCATTCCTACATTCAGATCAATCATATGACTGTAGGAAATTAAGATCCTCAAGCACAGAGAAGATGATCAGCCCCGGATAAGATCTTCGATCTCCAAGTAGGACTTTGAATCATTGATATCAAGTTCCTATGAATGGAATGCGATGTGTGAGTCCCTTGCATTCATGGACACATGGTTTCCGGTTCTGAATGTCTTAGTACCTACCTCCCCACTCCAAAGCTTTTCCCCATAAGCAGTAACTTCTGTTCCCTGAGTTTCATGATGTGCTGAACCACTTCCAAATAGTGAGAGACAACCTGAGACAACAGATCAGGGTTTTGTGCTGAGATGAGGCATTCTAGTCCCTGGAATAGGTTTTCTGAGAAAGGAAAACTACTTTGAAATTCTGCTCAAAATTAGCTCCAAGATGTCACCTAGGGATAATACATTCAGTTAGATAAACACATTCTCCCCAGAGGGAGTCAGGTATAGTAGACCTTTTTGTGTACGACTTTGCCTAGACACTCAGTCACACATTTATTCAATGCATATCTATTACCTTCCAAGGCAGAGATCCATAAGTAAAAGGAATCCTAAAGCTCAGGGAATGGGAGGTGTGGCTTGAGATTCCTTGAAGGCCTGGATGTTGTGGGGGCTTTGGCTGGCTCACTGGATGGCCTGAAAGCAACAGTCATGGAGAAGAGGAAGGAGGAAGAAGGAAAAGAAAAAAAGGGGGAGGGAAAGCATCCAGTCAACTGGCCATTTTTGTGGAGCCCCAGGAACTATGCCAATGAATGGCATTTCTAAGTTTGTTCCTATTTGCTCTCCACATCTACATGCTCTGATGTAGGGAAACTGCCTGGCTTATGGATAAACCAAAAACTTAGGACGTTTGGTTAGTTTTCGGGTCTACAAGTAGGCTCTCTGGATCATTTATTTCAAGTTCCTGCGAACAGAACACCCTCCATGAACCATTCTACAGTAATGACTGTGCCATGATGGCGGCAGGTGATGCTACAAACATATGGAGCGCTGTGTCCACATCCCTCTGAATCTTCCTTAGGGAAGAACTATGTTGCCTTCCGTGGTCTCCAGCACCCATAAAATCTGGCCCCTGCTACCTGGCTGGCCTTTTGCCATACCATTCTCCTCCTCACTCACCAATCCCCACCCACAATGACCTCTCTACTCCTTGAACATAGCCACATTTTGAACTCACTGCAAACGATCATTCTTGATATATCTCCCGGCCTTGGCACTCTTCCCCGGATCCCAGTGATGCCAGCTCTTTCTCACTCAGGTCTCAGTCCAAATGTCACTTCCTGAATTTCCACTTCTGGAAGTGGTTCTCCCTGCTGAGAACAGCTAGGAAGACTGGTGTAGCTGTAGTGACATCTGTTTGGAGGCATCAGAGAGCTACCAAAGCAGTGAGGAATTGAAGTTCTAAGAAAGAAAAGGAGGCCCAGAGGTGAGACTCATGCCTGGGACTGCTTGTCCTCAGAGGCATATGCAAATCCTGAATGTGGAAGCTGAGAGCCTGAAGAACTGAGCAGAGTTCTTTACACAGCAAGAGACCATGGGTTTCATCATGACATTTATATGTGGAGTCTAAAAAGCGAACCAAATGAAAAATAAACAAAAAGCAGAATCAGACTTAGAAATACAGAGAAGAAGCTGATGGTTGCCTGAGGTAGGAGAGGTAGAGAATGGGGGATGGGAGGTGGTCAGGCGAAATGGGTGAAAGGGAGTGGGAGATACAGGCTTCCGGTTATAGAATGAATAAATCATGGGAATAAAAGGTACAGCATAAGGAATATGGTCGATGATACTGTAATAGTGTTGTATGGTGACAGATGGTATCTTCACTCGTAAGAGTAAAGCATAACCTATAGAGTTGTCAAATCACTATGTTGTACACCTGAAACTAGTGCAACATTGTGCATCAACTATACTTCAATACAAAAGAGAGAGAGACAGAGAAAGACAGAGACACCATGGGTTTCAGAGACAGTGGAGGAGGGAAGACCAGGAAAATATCCGAGGCTATCATTTGCCTTGGAGATAAGTGTGGACCAACAGACCAGCCCTCTCTGGGTCTGTAGCTCAATTTCAAATACTCTAAATCCTTGACTGAATTCAGGCAATCTGGAATTAAGAGTGTTTGTAACCTAGATGCCTGCCAGAAGCAAAGTGGCATTAGCAAAATATCTAGAAAAATCTCTAGAAAAATATCACAGCATTAAAAGCCTCAAATGATCTCTGCAGATGTTTGTACACAATATCTGTCACTCATTAAGACGTAATGAGGCACGGAGAATATGAAACATGACCAAAAGTGAACACAAAAATAGACAATAGAAACAGACCCCCCACAGCAGGTCCAGATAATAAAGCAGACACAAACTTTCAAAATAACCATGACAAACATGTTTAAGAAATAAAAGACAGGATGAAGGATTTCGATGGATGACTGGAAATTTCTGTTAAAAACTATAAAACTATAAAAGATGAGCCAAATGGAAATTCTGGTGTGGAAAAAAATCATGTCTGAAATGAAGACCACAATGGATAGGTTCAATATCAGATTAGATACAGCAGAAAAGAAAATACATAAACTGGAAGCTAGGCCAGAAAAAAATAAAGAGATGAAAGAGAGACCCAAAGATGGAGAAAGAAAATAAGAGACAAAAGACATTATGAAGAGTTCTGATGTTGTTGAACCTGTGTCCGAGATTGGGGCAAAAATGATACTACTTGACTAACGAGAATTGATGGCTTCGTGTGTGCACATGTCATGTCCTCATCGTAATGCAGCAGCTTGGGGAGCAAGGCTGTACTGAAATCAAGATTTTATATGAAGGAACATGGTGATGACATTACTTCCTTGCCAGATTTACACCCTCCTGGATACATTCAGGGATCCCCACCCAGGCCCTCCCCCAGCTCCTCTGATGTACGTGATCCTGGTTACCACTCCCTGTGTCTTCCTCCATTCTTCTCTCGCTCAGTGACGCTTGCTATGGTAATCATTAAGACTGGAAGTTAGGTAGGAGCTAACTGAAGTTAGCCGGTTGCCTTGCTAGTGACACATGACAATCGCATCTGTTTTGAGTGGGAGCTTGAAGACCGGGTGCTCAATTGAAACTTAATATATGTTCTTGTCTTCTCACTGCTCACATGGGCCCAGTTCCCGGATGTTGACAAGAGGCCGAGCAACAGAATCTCAATTTCCTCTTAGTTTTTCTGTATCTATTCTCACTCCTCATTTATCTTGGCTGAAGGTGGTGACCTTCTTTATCTCTGAGAAGGCACCTTTTATCCCAACTGCTACAGCTCCACACAGCAAGGGAAGTTTCTCAGCAAATGACTACACATCACATCCTAGGGAAAGAGCTACAGCCCTCACCTCTCTAACAGCCTGAGGCCCCCAACCTGCCCTGAAGTTGGGCCATACTGCCAGTGCAGCTCTGGTTCCCACTGCAGACAGATGGAGAAGTTTCCCCAGGTCTTGTCTGACCTGGGAATTCAGCAGGTGACTCCTACCGGCAAAGGCTGTAGCTCTTTCCGGATTCTGGGCCATCCCCTAGCAGGCTGCCGGCGGGCTGCAAATCAAGCAAACAACAGGCTTTGGATTATAGCTTGAGAGCTGCACGAAAACGAAGAAGAAAGCAATGCTTATGATGGTGGCCTGGATGTGGTGAGCCTCATTTCTGCCAACGAGGACAGACAGCTTGGAGTAAAAGACTTCATCTATTTGATTGATTGATTGATTGACTGACTGTAGTATACCATTTTATTTTTTTATTTTATTTACTTTTTAATGAATATATAATTTTTTTAATGCACAAAATGAGCTGTGAGTGTGTGTGTGTGTGTGTGTGTGTGTGTGTTTAGATATGAAAGAGCCCTCCTCTGAGATTAGCAAGGGATACGGAAATCCCTCCTGATTCGCAAGATAAAATTATTTTTCGTCTGTGGAGTATTTTGTTCCTAAAAGCTCCGACAGATCTCTGAATTCAAAGGCTTCTGGGGTGAAGGTGTTTGCGCGCACACGCACACACACATACATGCACATTTTCTCCAAGCAGAGTGATAAAGGTTTCTATCCCTCCCAGGCACAGAAGGATGAGTCGGAAATATCATTTGAAGAATCCCTGTCTCCTCAGGGAACAGATAGAGTCCTGACACTCTCATGTGAAGGACACTCATCGCTGCTGGGCTCGGCTGGCTGTTTTCTGCCAACAATGTAGCCAGATTCTAACACTGAGTCTCTGAGTGACCTAAGGCAAGAGCCGGTCTCTTGCCTTTTCTCTCTCTTTGCCCCCCAAACCACAGCATGTAATTTATCTCCCCAACTCGCTGCCGCTGGAGCGGGTCTAGCTTAACAACTGGGAGAAGTGGCGGCTGGTTCAGGGCTGTGCCCTTCTGCTGAACACTTTGGAGTTCTTCCTTTTCAGACTCACATAATGCCTCTCCCTGTAGTACTCAACTCTTGGCAAGGCTGGCGGCTCAATTCTCCAGACAGGGCTGAAACAGCTGCTGTCCAAGGAACTATTTCAAAAATACTGGTGTTCCTTAGAGGCAGGGAGGTGAGAGTATGTTATTTCTTTGGAATCCAGGAAGAAAATGAAATGCAGTCCATCTACCCAGCGCCAGCCGTGTTTCATGGGCAGAGCAGGTGGCTGCCTATATGTTGGTCTGTGAAGGATGCCAAGAAAATTCCCAGCCAAAAATCCACCCCGCTACACCCAACTGGTCATGAGATGCTAGAATTTACCATCCTGCATCCAGCCCTCCTTTCCTCTACAATTCTTCCTTCAGCATCCTCCTCAAGGGTGCAAGCAAGCAAGGGGGAGATCGTTGATCCTTAACTCCTTGTTACGGACTGCACTGTGTTTCCCAAAAGTCTTATGTTGAAGCTCTAATCCACAGAGGCCCAAAATGTGGCTATGTTTAGAGAATGGACTTTTAAAGAAGTAATTAAATTTCAGTGACATTTTATGTTGGATCCTAATCCAATCTGACTGGCATCTTCATGAGAAGAGGATACCTGGACACCCAAGAGACACCAGGGGAGCATGAACACAGAGAAAAGACTGTGGGACATGCCATCTGTGTGCCAGGGAGAGGGAGGGGCCTCAGAGGAAACCAACCCCACCAGCACCTTGATCTTGGATTTCCAGCCTCCAGAACTGTGAAAAAATAAGGTGCTGTTGTTTAAGCTACCCAGTCTGCAGTATTTTGTTACAGCAGCTCTAGTAGACTCATATACACCTTAATGTAAATTAGTTTATCCGATCCTCTGTTCTTTGTCAGTTAGAGGAGGTTTGGAGTAGAAATGAGAAATAGGTTCTTCCCCAAAAGGGAAAGATCTGGAGAAGATTCCCAAAGAATTATGGGTGCTGAGCGCATGGGAAGAATGGTGTGTTGGACTGGGAGGAAGAGCTCGGGAATGGGAAGGAGGAAGGTCATTATACCACTTCTATCTGCTACTTGTATAGGATTATATGATTCCAAAGTGCTTTCACGTTCTGCATTTTATCCTGACGACTGTGTAAGGGAGATACTTTCTCCATGTCATGGATGAAGAACTAGAATCCCAGAAAAGATGTGTGAATTGCTCCAAGTCAGTAGCAGAACCCAGACTCCAACCTGATCCCCTTGAGACGAGCTGAAGACAATGTCTTTGGCTTCCCAAGTTTGCTGCAGTCAACCCTGTGCACTCGCTCACTCCATCACCATGCAGCCTCCTCCAGCTGGTATGAGCTGGAATTCTCCAGACACAAAGGGCCAAACCACCCCTTAGCCCCCCAGTTTACACAGCAATCTCTCCCACAACTGGGAACCCCTTTGGGGCCAGAATCGTGTCTTAGTCCCCTTTGAAGCCCTCATCACACCTGAGGGAGAGACTTACTTAGGAGCAGAACATCTGCTGACTGAACCAAAATGAACCCTCTTTCTTTTTTGCAAAAGCCAAGTCTGGATTAATCCAAGGCACATACGAGGACTTATTCCAAAGATCCTTCAAAACAGGGTAGAAGGCACTAACCTGAACACAGAGGGCCGCTTTGTCAAGCAGGGAGGCCAGTTGCCATCACTGAATCCAAGGGCAGTAGCAAACCTAAAATCACACCCAGGGCTGCTGTTGACACCCAGACCTGCCCTACCAGGCCTTTGGGAAGAGGTATAGGGCATGGCCAAGGGGTCTTGGTGCCACAGAAGAACAAGGGTCGGAAGCCAGAAAGTTCTGTCCATACACTACTGTAAGGACCACTGCGAGCGGGGCTCAGACCCCATAGAGAAGCAGCAGGCAAAACCTGGCCGAGGAGTTCAGTGTCCCAGCCCTCTAGACTGGGGTGAGGGGCCGGATCCCCGCCCAGCTGGGAAATGGGCTGGAAGCTAGTAGCCAGAACTATCCCAGCAGATACAGAGGAAGGAAAGGAGGGAGGAGGAAAGCTGCTGTTCTCCCTCCTGTGGCCCGGAGGGATCTGCTGACTGAGGACCTCCCCTCCTCATGTCCCCTCTGGCTCCCAGGAGCAAAGGAGCTGAACCTGCTCTGATAGATGCATTAGAATGGCTGACAGCAGCGAAAGTCCAGCAAGTAGAGCCTTACTACCAGGAGAGGTCTTCAAGCTAAATCCAGAATTTTCTTTCTTTCCTTCCTTTCTTTCCTTTCTTTCTTTCTTTTTTAAGATTTTACTTATTTATTTGACAGATAGAGACACAGTGAGAAAGGGAACACAAGCAGGGGAAGTGTGAGGGGGTGCCCGATGTGGGGCTTGATCCCAGGACCCTGAGATCATGACCTGAGCCGAAGGCAGACGTTTAATGACTGAGCCACCCAGGCGCCCCTAAATCTAGAATTTTCCTCACCACAATCTCCATAGTTCTGGCGAGCTCTGCTCTGATGTGTGGCTACAGAGCAGCACATTTTTGTCTAAATCCTAGAATGTAAGAAGGCATGGCTCACCGTCAATGTTTGTACTGCAGACTTGTCTCTGCTAGGGGAGTATAAGATCTCTCCTTCTCTCCAACGCTCCCACCCCCTCTCTCTCCCTCTCCTGCCCTAGATCTTCCCGGGAATAAACAGTCGCCTGCATGTTACTGAAAAGGCTCCCCATGACTCAGAAGGCCTGTGCCCCACGGAGCCTCCCGTGCCTTCCACCACCACCCACCCTGAACGCTGCCCACCTGCTGCCTGGGCGGGACTCGCTGTTGCCTGATTTCTGTGTGTGTCACGCACTGACTCCTAGTGGGGAGGCTCCGCTCCGTGTAGGAAATACAAATGGAAACACACACACTATACTCTGAATTCTTTCTGGAGGTGAGGGTAAATGACTTCCAAGATTCCTGCCCGAATCTACCACAAAGCAACCAAAGTCTAAGGGATGAAGATTCCACCTGAAATCGTCGGAGCTCTGAAGCAGCCATCTCCGTGGACGCCGCACACTTGCAGATGAGTCCGACGCGAAGATGACCGTAGCTCACGCTTACTGAGCCCTGATTATTGCTCTGAGGAATGGCCCCTAATATCCCCCTGTTCCAGATGAAGAGATCGAGGTTCGCAGGGCTTGAATGGTGCCCAAGTCACACAGCAGGGAAGTAAGGGCACAAGAAAGCCCTGTCTGCGTCACACCCATGTGACCGCCACAGCAGGTTGGTGTTCCGAGGAAACCAGTCCCAGGGCCGAACCTGTTCCTAGGCCCTGGTTGTGGTTTCCCACAACAAGAACCGAGTTCAGTGTGGTGACTGGGCTGGGGCTGCTGAGCCCATAGGTTTTCTCTGCTCCTGTTGTAGATTCTAACCATTTTTCACAGCGCCTTTATCCCTACACTGACTCACTGCTTCCCGGCCTCGACTGTGTGTTCGGATAGGATCTTTCCCCGGAATGCTTTGGAAATGTGCTGTTTGAGGTCAACAACTCTGGGATCAGAGGCAAGGGTCTGCACCTTCTAGAAGGGCTACCTGGTTAGCATGACCCTCTTGCTTTGTTCCTGTGTGTATCTACCTACCTTTACATACTGTCTCCATTACTCGATAACTGCAAGGTCGTATACTGTTGGATCCATTTCTGTTTAGTAAATCCGATGAACTACTACATTGTGGAGTCAGATCTCATTGCCCTAAAGCATTGATTTCAGTGAGTCATTGAATGATTTGGTGAACAGTGTCAGACCGGGACAGAGAAATGTGCATGTGTGTGTGTGTGTGTCCCATCTTCTCCATCACCCAGACCTCAAACAGCAACCTTCAGTTAGCCCACCCACACCCCGGCTCCCCTACAAGCTTGCATCATTTCCCCAGTCCCGTAGACACCTTGGGGTCTCCTCCTTTCCTCCGACACAAACTCTACCAGCCTCCTGTGCTATCTGCCCCCATCACATTAACACCTGAAACATCACCCTTCAGTGACGTCAGCCAGTCAGTCCTACAGGAGTGGTGCCACCAACCTTGCTGCCCATGGCATGTACCTTATGATTTATCCCACCAACCAGTATAGAACCAACATCATTGAGCTTCTGCTTGGCCCAGGAACTCTGCCCTTGCTCAGGAATGTTGGTGGTGAACAAGATATGAGACCGTGGTCAGTCGGGAGCACTTGGAGCTCACCAGGCCCTTCTGTGACTCCCCCAAAGCTGGTTTTGTTCCCTGGAAGACCCTAGTCTCTTGCCTATTAAAATCATTCTTACCTCCCAAGGCAGGGGTCCACCCTCCATTAACGGTGACCCGAACCTCCTTAGAATCCCCACCCAGAGCCTGAGCACCTGAATTTTAATCCTGGCTGGCTACTGACTAGTTGTGTGACCGTAGAGAATTTTCTTAATGTCCCCGGGTCTCAGTTTCCTCATCCTGAAAAAGAGAGATAAAATACGTCCTGGAATAGCTGGGGAGAGGACTAAGCCAGATTTTGTACTTAAGACATTCAGAACAGGGGACAACATCATTTCCCAGGTTTGATTAAAGTGCTATTCATGCCTTCCCATTCTATCTGCTTCCTCTAGTCGATGTTTTGTCTCTCGCAGCCAGGGACTGTCATTTATCTTTGCATTCCACTGTCACCTAGCAGAGAGTTTTGATCCAGTAGATGTTTAATAGATGTTGGCTTAGTTGAGTTCAATGGCTACAGGATCATAGATACCTTGGGGAATTTTAAGGTAATTTTAGCCATTCCCTTTCCTTCCAGTAGGACTTTCCTAAATCTAGGTAGACAAGAGTCTGGCCGACTGACAACCTATTCCACTTTCTGACATTTCAAACAGACTGCCTTCCCAGACCTTACACATCATTTCAGGCAAGGATGGCAAACAGATGCCCTTTTCTGTGCTGCTCAATTAATCATTATGTAGCCAGTCGTGTTATCATTCATTAGCGATGTCTGCTCCTCGCATGAGTTGGGCGGCTGGTCACAGGCGGGTGGCGTATTTGCTGTTCTCGGAATAGTCCCTTGCTCTCAATCACACGTAAGGAAACTGATGTCTAGGGAAGTTATGTGACATCCTCAGGGCCACACAGTTAGAAGCAGGGTACAAACTAGAAGTCTGGTGTTCTGAATACTAGTTCCATGTTTTTTTTTTTCTTTTAGAGAGAATGGAGTATGGAAAAGAAGAAGAAAGAGATCCAACTGAGTCTACACCTCACTTACCCACGGTTGTAAGTGTCCATGCTTGTCACTCTGTGGCCTGGGGATCGTCTCTCTGAAGCATAACACGTGAGCAGGAGTAATGTAGGGAAGGAGCGGCCCCTTCAAGCCACCGGCATGTCCTTCTCTCAGACAGCCTGTCCCAACCTGGGACTGCCGAAGGACCCTGCCCCAACCATGGGATAGCAAGGCTGAATCCTGACTACTTCAGAAACAGAGACCTCTCAAACAAACGCCCTTGGATTTTTTTTTTTTTAAGATTTTATTTATTTGACAGAGAGAGATCACAAGTAGAGAGAGAGAGGAAGAAGCAGGCTCACTGCCTAGCAGAGAGCCTGATGTGGGATTCGATCCCAGGACCCTGAGATCATGACCTGAGCTGAAGGCAGAGGCTTAACCCACTGAGCCACCCAGGCAGCCCCAACACCCTTGGATTTTAAACTCTTATAGGATAAGACGAGATGCCTGGTATTCCTCTCTTGGAGAAAAATACTCTCTACTTCATAATGCTGAATTTGTGATTTCAAATTAAAAACTGACAAAATTTTTGGGGAGGGAGGGAAATGATTCTGCAAGATCCAAAAGAAAAAAAAAAGTGTAACCTTTAGAAGCTCCCAATAAGCTGAAAATTAATTTCTGAAGAATTCAAAATTCTAGTAGAATCTAGACTCTGGTTATGTACAGACTAAAAGAAGTTAGGGAGCGGAGGGAGCATCAATACACAAGAAAAGAGCACTAAGAAGCAAAATTCATGAAAAACCAGGCATTTGCTCTCAGGAATGACTGACATCCCAGCTGCAAGCTATCCAGCCCCATGGCTGAGTCATGCCACATTGTAAATTGCCTAAACACAGCTTGACACACCTTTAAAATGACACACCTTGTTGTACATCTTAGCAGGCAAACACTGGTGTGTAGAATCGTGGGACATTACAGCTGAAAAGGAAATTAAGACCGAGGCCCAAACCCCTCACCTTACAGAGGTACCCCCCCTCCCCCAAAAAGTGGCTTAGCTGAGACCACACTGCCAGTTACGGGCAAAGCTCCCCTACCAACCTGGCAGTCTCCATTCGATCTCTCTGCTGTCCAGGGTACACATCCCATGGAAACGCAGACCATTGCAAAGAAAGCATCCAAAGAAATTGTATTTGTCCCCAAAGACCAGCATTTCTGTCACCTGAGTCAACAATTCCATTTGTTATCTTTTGCTTTGAAACGGCCAAATAATGTTCATGTACCCCGCCCTGGGCCCCTGAGAGCTCCCCTATTCTTGCCTCACACAAGTGGAGAAGCCAATATTGGCTGATTGCTATTATGTGCCAGGGCCCACCCACGTTATCTCACTAGAGCCTCTCAATTTATGTTCAAGAACCTGATTCTTGGAGAGGTTTGCTTACTTAAGACTATTTAACGATTGCTAAATGATGGAGCATTGATCGAAAGCCAGGTGTGACAGCCTTCAAATCCCATGGACTTTGCACACCACCAAACCACCTCCTCAGAACGACAGGGTTAGAGGACATTTACAGTGTTATTTCAGAAAAGGCAGGGAGGGAGGGAGAGAAGGGGCAGAGCCGTGTGCCCTGTGTATTCGTGTCAGGGCCCGGGCTGTCCTTTTCCCACCGAGCAGGCCCCACCTCTCAAGTATGGTTCATTTTATGTATGGACCTGGCTAGGCCACAGCATGCAGATACTGGGTCAAACCAGAGTCTAGATGTCAGTAGGAAGGTATCTTTTAGGTGAGGTTAACAGTGAAATGCAAGGAAGGTGGGCCATTCAGTCCAAGAAGGCCTCAAGAGAAAAAGACAGGTTTTGCCTCCAGCCATCCTTCAGCCTCTAGCTGCCGCACGAACTCTTCCCTGGGTCTCCACACTGCAGACGGTGGACATCCCCACTCCAGAGTCATGTAGGCCAATTCCTTAGAGTCTCAGACTCTCTCTCCCTCACCTCTGCATGTCCTCTTGCTTCTGTTCTCTGGAGAGCCCCAGCTAATGCACTTGGGGTGAGCCCCCTTGAGCCCCTTTTGGTCCAGAGCAGAAGCCTCCTCAACAGCACCCAGGCCACTTTGTTCTGGACCCCACTCTGACCTCCATTTGGCCTTCCCTGGTTGGGCTGGGCGTGGGGGCTGGAGGGCTCCCTCCTCCCAAACCAGAGCCTGGCCCTCCCTGTTCAGAGCACTGGCCTGAGAGCTCAGGACAGAGGCTGACCATCCCTCAGCTCCTCCAACCCAAAGTCCCACCTGTTGTTTGGGGGTGGGGTGGGGAGGTGGGGGTAGAAGTGGGCCAGGGGTCCTGTGGTCGCAGATTCCATTTCATACCTAACATGGGCTTGAGTTTTTGTTCCTGGGAGAGCAGAGAGTTGAGAAGTAGAAGGTCCTCTAGAGGCTAGAATGTGTATCAGCTTCTCAATCCTGACTCTTCATGCATTTCTGGTGGGAAGGTTCAGCATCCAGCCTGGACTCCTAGGGTGGGCATCCGGCACCAGAGGGGTCGCTCCAGTGAAATCACGGGTCCTGACATCAGCCAGGCCAGGGCTCCAACCCAAGGCAGCCTCAACATCCCTGCTTCCTTACCTGTGAAACACCCCCCTTCCCCCTCCATTGATCTGAACATCTATTCCATTGCTACTCTTTTCGCGGATACTTTTATAGAGTAAATAAGTACTGCTTTGGTTGAACTATGTGAATATTATGTGAATATCGCCGATATTAGGTCATTTCTTATTGACAGAAGGTGGTAATTCTGGGTGGCTCAACCAGCTTCCCAGGCTGAGATCTCCCAGGATCTTTAACACTTGATCTCCCTCACATGGACATGCATGTATTTCACCTCTACACACCACATGGATGTTATCTGCAAATCGAGGCTGATATTTCTAATAGAAGAATGTTTTCTAAGCAAAAGTACATTTTACTTACTTTCCCTCACTATTACACCTTGAATAATACTTCTTGCTGCCAGAGTCTCATTGCTGCTAACAGGAATACAACCTCTGGTCATTTTTCAGGCAAAACCTGTGGGTGACAACCTTTTAAAGATCTTCGATGACTTCAGATGTCTTTATTTCACTCCCACTATTAAGTAATTATTTGGCTTGATATAGAATTATGGTTCACATTCTTCCCCTCAAGACTTTGTAGATACTCCTCCCTCATGTTCTGACTTCCAGTGCTGGCTGAAGAAATATATGTAGCTTTTCCAAACATGTGCTTTGTCTTCAAGGTCGCCAAATAGCCTTTCTTCAAAGTCCTGTGTTCTCACTTCAGGATTCACAGCTTTATGGATGTGATACCTTCTTCATCTGAGAAGCTTAAGTTTGCTTTTTTTTTTTTTAGCTTTTTTGTGACATCTTTATTGACGTATACTTTGGATTCCATAGAAATGTACTCATTATAATGGCACATGACAATTTTTTAAAAATTTATTATCGAAGTATGGCTGGCATACAATGTTATATTAGTTTTAGGTGTACAATATGGTGATTCAACAAGCCTAGACATTTTGCAGTGCTCAACACAGTAAGTGTGGTGACCATCTGTCACCATATGTTACACAATTATTGACTATATTCTGTATGCTATACTTTTAATCTCTATTACTTAATTATTTTATAACTGGAAGTTTGTTTTCTCCCACTCCCCCACCACCACCCCTCCGGCCACCACCAGCTTGTTCTTTGTACTCCAGAGTCTGTTTTGTTTTGTTTGCTTGTTCATTTTTTTGTTTTGTTTCTAGAGTCCACATATAAGTGAAATCATACAATATTTGTCTTTCTCTGTCTGGCTTTTCTCACTTAGCATTACATGCTCTAGATCCATCTATGTCATTGCAAATGGCAAGATTTCATTCTTTTTCACAGCTGAGTAATATTCCATTGTATATCTACACCACATCTTCTTTATCCATTCATCTGTTGATGGACACTTGGGCTGCTTCCATATCTTGGCTATTGTAGATAATGCTGCAGTAAACATCAAGATACATATATCTTTTCAGATAGTACTACAATTATTCTTAATAAATGTATAGAGTTGTGCAACATCACCACCATCCAGTTCTAGAATATTTCCATCACCTGAAAAAGTACTTTTGTGACCATTTGTATTCAATCTTCCCACCCCAGCCTGAGGTCATCATTGATAGGCTTTTGATCTCTATTTTTTCCTTTTCTTTTTTAGAAATCTCATATAGCATGTGGTCTTTCCTAGCTTTTTTTTTCCTCTTAGCATAGTGTTTTGAAGGTTTCTCCATGTGGCAGCATGTCTTAGTAGTTTGTTATTTCTATTGTTGAACTGTATTCCATTGTGCCTTATTGTTATCAGGGGCTTCCTGTGTGCATTGTTCTATGCCTATTTCAATATGGCTTACAATGTACACAGGGGATATGGCCATCCCCGTCCAACCTGGAACCACTTCCAGAATAAGACATTGCTGCTTCCTTAATAGAGCCAAGCCCAGCCTCATTACCTATCACTTCAAGATGAACAACAGCATCCTCCTTCCACGGCTAATTAGAAAGCACGTATCATACTGTGAGTCCAAGCTCCTGCCTTCATCACTCGCTGGCCTCATGCTGGCTTCCAGGTTAAGTTAATCTTAACTGGTAAAGGCTGGGAGAGAGAGCGTGAGGAGCTGCCGGCACCCAGCTCTGGGGAGGGGCCTGGAAGCCAGAACATTCTCACGGCTCCTTATAGAGCGACATACCTTGTTCTAAAGTGTGCAGCACAGAGTTGGCTCTTCCCATAAAGAAAACTGTTCTGAGTTTTCTAATGCTTAAAAAAAGAAAAAGATAAAATAGAAAGTAAAGGAAGGAAGGGAGGTAGGGAAGGAGGGAGGGAGGCAGGCAAAGAAGAGCCATTTCTATCTTCCGTCTCTTTCAAATCCATCTCTGGACACGTTTGTTGGCAGCCCTGCCAGCTGTTGAAAGTATCTGAGAGTTGGCAGCAGGCTGCAGTGAGAAAACCAAACCTCTGTTCTTCCAGAGAACTCCATTAGAGAGATATTTGGACTGTGGCTTCGTCTGAAAGAGGAAAGACAGCAGCCCACAAGGAAACCTCCCGTCTCCTCAGAGAGCTCTGAGAAGCAGCTGGGTCCTGTTTCTCAGGCCTTGACAACACTACCTACTCCTTCCGCCCACAGAAATATTCTGGAAAAAGACATTAGTACACTAGCGGCACCACCTCTCCTCCCATGTTCCACCTCACACAGGCAGGATCCAGCTACATGCACTTGTCAGCGCTCCTGGCGGGCTAAGAATGTCCCTGGGACTGAAAGGGAGCAGAGGTGCTGCAGAAATCCTGCCCTCAAGCATAATCCTGTAGTTCTCCAAAGCTAAGAACACACATTTGTCAGAAGACTGACAAATTTGGCATACGTGTACTCAGAAGCCTAGATTTATATAGTATGAGTATAATTCGGAATAGCTCATCTTCAATTTCAAAACCAGCAACATGGTACAATTTTATCTGTGTGACAGTTTCTTTGGGAAACTCAGTATTCATTTTCCAATTAAATTAATTATTGGGGGCCACGGAAGTGTTTATAATGATTGACCCCGGAATCCCACTGCCAGGAACGTGTCCTAGCCCACCAGTTCAACGTGGGGAAGCAGCCAAGATGTTCAAGGACTGTTCTTGTCATTAAACTGCAGAACTAGGTACTATCAAATTGTGCCACAAAGAAAAATGCTTAAGTAAATTAGGAGAAATCAGTGTGTTGTGACATTATGCAAATACCAGAAGTGATTATGATGTCAATTATGTTGTCTCATGGGATATCTTTGTGACATAATGAATCAGAAGATATATCTGGTATGTGGCCCGAGCTTACAGTTTCATGGAAACACATATATATGGGTCTGCCAAGAGCATGTTACAGAAAAATGAAATTTGTTGTAGTAAAGTCAGAATAAAAGGGATACTAATAGGAGCAAAAGTTTTCTTTTGATAGCGCAGTATCATATTTTTTTAAGATTTTATTTTTAAGTAATCTCCACAGTCAACGTGGGGCTCAGACTTACAACCCTGAGATCAAGAGTCGCACACTTCACCGACTGAGCCGGACTGGCATCCCCGATTGGTGCAATAATATCTTTTAAATAAAAATGGAAACCAAAAGCAACACAAATTTTAGTTAGCTCCAATGCATCAGATCCCTTCCAGTTCACATGCTGTTAATCCAAGTACTAATTGTTCCATCCTTAGTTGTAGGGCCTGCACACAGGCTCTGCAGAAGGAAAATTAAAGAGAGAGAATGGGCGGGGAGAAGAGAGTCAAGGAAGGAGGGGGAGGCAGAAGAGAAGATGGATCAGGACTTACAACCACCTCTCTTCAATCTGTGTTTAAAGTTTTGTCTTAAGTTGAACTTACTTCTTGAGCTTCTGGAATCAATTCCACCCCTGGATTACATTTTTTGTTTTCTGATTTCATGTCTATTTCTCTCCAAACAGACACCAGATTCTCTCTTCAGTCAGTATTACGGTAATTCAAGATCTATGGGTTTCAATAAATACTTGATTAAAAATCAGCTTGGCAAATGAGAGAGCAAGAAGGTGTCTTCCTTCCAAAGGTTACTGGCTTCATCCATCAATTTATTGTAATGGGGATAGTGTTTTAAAACATAGGAATATTTGATTTTTTACCTTTCTCATTGCATGACCTTCTTCCTAGTTGGTCCAGAGCATCCATTTTCCTAGGGGCAGGCATAAATTGGGAGGAGGGGATGTTTATGGAGAAGATTAAACATGTCACAGAAAAAGTATAAAGATAAATACAATTAATATTCAGCTTTTGACATGTAAAGTAGGATTAACTACAAAGGCAATAATAGTCTTGCAATAAGGCTGCAGGTTTAAGATTAAACATCTTTCTTCCTCCGCTGGCATATTAACTATCAAGCCTGGATGATTCGGGTCATACAGTCATCCATATAATGAAGAAGAGGTAACTCACTGGCCCATGACAACCACATCGTGGAGATAATTCCATGACCTGAGTTCCTCTACAGTAGAAGCAGAATGTGACTGTGTGAGTTGAACTGCCTCCCCTCTCAAATTCATATGTTGAAGTCCTAAACTCCTAGTTCCTCAGAATATGACCTTATTTGAAGATAAGGGCTTTGCCATGGTAATTAAGTTAAAATGAAGCCATTAGGTAGGCCCTAATTCAACATGACTGGCTTCCTTATGAAAAGGGGAAACTTGGACACAGCGATATGGGCAGAATGCCATATGAACATAAAGATGGCCATCGACAAGCCAAGAAGAGAGGTCTGGGACAGTCTTCCCTCACTGCCCTCACAAGGAACCAAGCCTGCCGATACATGTGATCTCATACTCCAGCCCCCAAAACTGAGAGACAAAACATTTCTGTTCTTTAGGCCACCAGTTTATGGTCCTTTGTTATGGCAGCCCAGGCAACTAACACAGTGACCAAGGGAAGACAAGAACCTCCTGTCCACTCTGAGGGGCTATCGGAAGAAGAGGAAAGGTGTGTCTCCCTCTCTCACTTGCGGGTCTGGAAGAAAACCACAGGAATAGGCTTCCCTGTACCAAACCAGGATGCTGCCACGTCAAGGTAAAATTGGCCACAGAGGATAGTCAGGTGAGCAGGCTTTGGGCACATCTTGGCTGGACTTTCCTCAGTTCAAGTGGGGAATACTGTGGGGGAGGAAAAAGAATTTTCCCTCTACCCTTCTAGGTTCTAGGCTGTGACACCATCACTGCCTCTGCTCCCCAAATAAAAAAGCAGATTAGCAGGAGAAAAACAAAGAGAAGTTTAATAGCATGTATACCTGAGTAACTCTCCATAATGGCCCAAGCCACCACCTTATATACCATCTCCAGCTGAAGACAAAAGAAGTTGTTAAGAAAGAAGGCAGGCCAGTTATGGGAGGTGACCAGGCAAAGCACGGTGAACAAGGGTATGGTTGTTACAACAGATTTAAGTACCTTCTCCACTGATAAGAGTTCCCAAAGATTTAGTTATTCTCTTCTTCCTGACACAGAGAGAAAGACAACTTTATAAAGGAAGATTTCCTTTATAAATGCTAATATCTCTCACAAAACGTTAACTTCTACTCAATTTTCAGAGATTTTCCTATGTCTGCTGTTTCTTAAAAATAATAACCAACTCAAGATAGTCCTTATGCCAAAGAGGCATATTTGGGGGTTTATGTTTTGCTCCTCTTCTATATACAAGACCAAGTCTGCAGGGTGGGAGCTGACCAAACGAGGTCGCAGTAACAGGGATGTAGTCTCTGAAGGGCTACCGTGGGGGTCCAGCCCAGTGGAAGTCACAATCCAGCTTCAGAAAAGATAAGGTCCAGTCTGGGCCCTGGGCAGACGGAGACATCAGCTGAAGCCCTAGCAGGGTGAATAGCTTCTGATGGACACAAGTCATCACCTCCAAGATCAAAGCACTGCTAAGCATCCTAACAACTTCCTACCACGCAGGGCATGTGTAAGCCTCACTCCATTCCATACACCATCTCAGGGAGGAAAAGTGTGAGAAACCACCTGAGAGACTGAGCATTTTTAGTCAACAGAAGCTGCCTACAAGCAAATGATCAGATCAAACTGAATTTCTAAACCAGGATGGAAGTTATCTTTTCCCTCACGGTACCAAGTCATTTTGTGAGTTTACATTCTATAACACATACACAGAATGCTTCATTTATCACAGAATTTGGGGGCCGGGGGGAAGAAGCTGGACCATTCATCATCAATTTCTCCCCCCACCCACAAGACACGAGTCTCTTGATTTTCTGTTATCACTCATGTCAGTGTTCACAGGGAACAACAGCGAGCCATGAAGCTTCCTTCCATTTCCAAAACCAACCTTTAACTTAGGAATGAAGATGAAAGGATATTTTCTTCTAAACCAACAGTGTAAACGAGCTGGACTGTTTTGTAAAAATATCACACCCTCTGGACACTTCAGTGGCTGATTTGCATGGTGCCAGATGATTTCCTTTTTCCCTCTTTCAATCAACTCAAGTAAATACACAACACTCAGCGAAATGACATCCTCTAGCGGGAGGAGAGGTTCGGAAATGTTTTCTTGTTAATTGTTCACCTTAATCCGTTTGTTCACAATTTCTGAGACAGGAACGACGGAGCATCAGAACAAAGTTTCCACAAGGATTTTCAAGGGATGGGCTGCAGCTGGAGGTTTGTTATACAACTTCCGTTATACGGCTCTTTCCATTTTCAAGGTGCTTGGCAGACACTGGCTAATTAAGACAGGAATTGACTTCTGCGCTTGACCACTCCAGCTAGCTGCGACAAGCATTTCACACTCGGTGCTGGAAAACATTCTCGTTGCTGCTTTGGTAATGCTGAGCCCTGGTTAGAGAGTAACGACAGCTCCCTGTTGTCACTCCGTGAATGATGGAGTAAATAATTTCACAGTCCACAGAACCTCAGGGATCATGCAACCCTCGCACTGAAGGGACTCCGGCTCCCCAGCTTCTACACATCCCAGATTCCCCCTGAACATGGCCAGTGACAGATATTTGCTGTGGTTCTGATGGGTATGAGTCAAAGGGAGTGGTACACACAAGTATTGTCCCCTTTGTGGGGTCGGGTGGGGTCCCAGAAGGAACCATGTGACTCCAAGGGGCACCTGGAAGGTGCCCATCCAAGTCAACTCTCATCCAAGGTCAGAATTCTCCTACCAGTGCTTGCTCCTCTGAGTTTAAGAGACCATCACCATAACTTTCTATTATTAATTAAGCAACAATATTGTGCCAGATACTGTGTGGGCCTCCAGGACGCAACTTAAATAAGACCTACTCTTTATCCACCAGGAGCTGACCATCTTGTTAAGTTTTAATTCCTTTCAAATTGGCCAAATAGAATTCATCATTTTTATAAGTTTCATCAAATAGACATTAATTTATTCAATAAAAATGTACTGATTAGAAGTTACAGTCTGGTAGGGAGGGAATCCTAAATAAGTCATTGCAGGTGCCACGTACAAGTTACAGGTGGCTTAATAAAGCACAGTTCACTTACTTGACCCTTCCTAAGGTAACTGGGTCAGGGAAAGCTTTCAGAGGTGTTAGAGCAGAAAACCTATGGGCAATGAACACATGTAGGAATGGACTTTGGAAGAAGGACGTTGCCAGAAAGATCACCTACTTTCTGATTCTGTTCAAGGGCAGCTCAGCCATATGCCCGCTGACTGACTCCAGGAGTCCTTGGACAACACCTAAAATCATTCTTACCCGCTAAGGTGGTGTGACTAATGAGAGGTCTTGTGGTCGTGGCTTAATGAGGTGAAACGATTAAACTGTAATTAGCACATTTATTACCTTAATATGAATCAATGCTTCTAAAGCTCCTGAAATGAATTTAATCTCCAAAATAAATTAAGCCCTTCCTACAAGCGCCTTCATACTATTAACATGCCGATTTTTTTCTTCTGGGTATAAATCACAAATTTCATCCCCCAGATAGTCTCAGTCATGCAAGCAGCCAGGCTAAAAGGTTATTAAGTTTGATTGTAAATTGTTTTGTGGGTTTTTCTGCAAGTCCCAACGAAAGGCGAGGATGAGCAGACCTCCAGCTAGGATTGAATCCTGATCGAAAACGATGAGGGCAAAGCCAAAAATGGTGCTTTCCGGCCAGAGGGCCTGCCAGGAGTCGGCCGGCAGCCAGAGCCGGGCTTTCTGCAATCACTTTCTGCCTTCACGCATTCATCCATCAGGCCGAACACAGAATCAGTAACTAGTTGCCAGGCCGGATTTTTTAAGGTTATTGCTTGCAGTCCTTCATCTGATGGGTGCTTCCTGTCGATCATATTGCCCGAGAGTTGAGAAGTAGCCTTCTGATGCAGGTTTGATAAGTGCCCGTTTTCTGCCAGATAAAGAAGTTTCTACAAAAGAAGAAAAATTTCTTTTCTGGACCCCGCTCTTGCTCTGCAGGAACAGAAATGTAGCTAAGAGGCTTAAAGTAGAAACACCGGACAATTCAGGCTTCACCAAGGACGATGGCGACTTTTGAGAGGAAATTCCTTGTGTTCTGCACATATATTAGTCAACGCTTGTACGATGCAGAGGTTAGGGGTGCAGGACTCCCGCCTCTGGACGGAGAACTTCTGACTCCCCAAAAAACTTTACCAATAGCCTACTCTTGGCCAGAAGACTTGCTGATAACACACAGTCAATGAGCACATATTCTGAATATGTATTAATACACACTGTATTCTTACATTAAAGTGAGCTAGAGAAAAGCAAATGTTAAGAAAATCATAAGGAAGAGGAAATACATTTATAGGACTGTACTGTGTTTATTGAAAAATGCAGGTATTAAAGTGGACCCATCCAGTTCAAACCCCTGTCGTTCAAGGGTCAATTGCATTTTTAAAAACCACTGTATCTTTTTGCAAGGAAGAGGTTTGTTAGTTTTTTATTTTTTTTTTAGTATTTTATTTATTTATTTGAGAGAGAGAGAGACAGTGAGACAGAGAGCATGAGCGAGGAGAAGGTCAGAGGGAGAAGCAGACTCCCCGTGGAACTGGGAGCCTGATGCGGGACTCGATCCCAGGACTCCAGGATCATGACCTGAGCTGAAGGCAGTCGCTTAACCAACTGAGCCAGCCAGGCGCCCTGTTAGTTTGTTTTTTAAACAGGAAATAATATTTAAAAGGAATTTCCTTTGGAAACTCCAAAGTAAAGCAAAATCTATTTGATATCTTAGATGTGGTCTTAGAATAATCCTATTTCCAAGTAACACGTATCAAAAACCTATAACTATCGTTACATTTATTTCCATTTATCCAAAATGTTTCCAAATACTGGGATATTTTTTATTTATATTCATTTTTTAAAGATTTTATTTATTTATTTATTTGAGAGAGAGAGAGAGACAGAGAATGAGTAGGGGGGAGAGGGAGAAGCAGGCTTCCCGCTGAGCAGGGAGCCCAACTTGGGGCTCAATCCCAGGACCCCATGATCACAACCTGAGCTGAAAGCAGATGCTTAACCTACTGAGCCACTTAATGACCCCTGGGATATTTTCTAAAATTCAGATTAGAAAAGACATACCAGGGTGCTGGCCTTGGCAATGGACTTTCCTTCTTTCCACATTTGTGACTGCTTTCTCCAGCAGGGAGAAAAATGCCTTCTATTAAAAGAAGTAGTTTTCTTTCGGCTTTTTTTGGGTATAACAGACAGAGCAGCAATACATTAAAAGTGTACACATGATCATTTGATAGACATATACACTGTCAAAAAATTCCCACAATCGTGTTAATTAACACATCTGTCACCTCACATATTTGCCTTTTTTTTTTTTTTTGGTGAGAACTGTTAAGTTCTACCCTTACTAGATTTCAATTATATAATACACTATTATCAAATATAGTCACCATGTTGCAGATTAGATCCTCAGACCTTACTTGTGTTGTAACCAAGAGTTTGTACCCTTTTGGCAACCTCTCCCCATTTCCCCCACTCCCCACCATTCCGCTCCATGTTTCTAGGAATTTGACTTTTTTTTTTTTTTTTTAAGATTCCACGTATAAGTGATATCATGCAGGATTTGTCTTTCTCGGAATTTGTCTTATTTCACCTAGTAATCTCACCAATATTTACAATCTATTATCTTTTTGCTAACAGACATCCTCACAGGTCCGAACAGATACCTTATTGTGGCTTTTAATCAGCGTTTCCCTGATGGTTAGTGTTACTGACTAGGTTTCATGTGCCTCTTGACTATCTGTGTGTTTTCTTTGGAAATTTGTCTATTCAGATCTGGTGCCCATTTTTAAAAATCGGGTTATTTAGTTTTTTGCTAGTGAGGTACATGAATTCCTTGTCTCTTCTAGATATTTACCCCTTATCAAATAGGTGGCCTGCAAATATTTTTTCCCATTCTGTTGGTTGCCTTTCCATTTTGTTGGCTTCCTTTGTTGAGAATAAAAGTAGTTTTGTTAGCCCAGGGCACCTGGGTGGCTCAGCCGGTTAAGCGTCTGCCTTCGGCTCAGGTCATGATCCCCGAGTCCTGGGATCAAGCCCAAAGTTGGGCTCCCTACTCAGTGGAGTCTGCTTCTCCCTCCCCCCCTGCCCCTTCTCTCTCTCAAATAAATAAACAAAATCTTTAAAAAGAAAAGGAATTGTTAGACCCAACCACTGCAAAAAGCAAGCCTACTAAGTAGATAGAGTTCAATATTTGTTAAATTTATTTTCCCTTGAGGTAAAATTTGCGTGAAGTGCAATGCGGACTCTTAGACATACAATTCACTAAGGTTTGATAAACCTGTCCTCCAACCAGGATATAAAGAATCATTGCTCCAACCAAGACCTAAAGAACACACGTGTTACCCAAGAAACTGCCCTTGTGGCCTCTTCCAGTCAATCCCAGCCCCTGTAGACACCACTGCTCTCAAGCCTATGACCGAAGATTACTTCAGCTTATTCCTGAATGTCTTCTAGATGGAATCATCAAACTAGGTGCTCATCTATGCCTGGGTTCTTCTGCTCAACAGAATGTCCGCTTTTGCCATCAAGATTAAGCTAAGGTCATAGAAACTACTGGGGAGTATTTGATCTCTTACTATTTTCTAGAAGAATACCTCTAAGATTAGAGTTACCTACCTTGGAAAATTTGTTGGAATTTGTCTGTAAAAATTCTCTGGTTCTGGAGTTTTCTTTGTGTGAAAATTTTAAACTACTATTTTGATTTCCTTTCCTTGTAGATATCGGGCCATGTGGCTTTCTGTCTCTGTTTTAAGATGATTTCAATAGGTCATATTTTTCTATGAACTTGTCCAGTCTGTCTAAGCATCTGCATTTATCAGCATAAACCTGTTCATAATATTCCATATTGTTTTGAATTTTGCTTGGATCTGTATTTATACCATTTTTGCTACTCTCAATATTACTATTTTTACTCAATTAATCTCACTGGAGATGTAACTATTTTACTAGTGTCTTTTGAGGACAAAGTTTTGGCTTTATTGATGATTTCTAGGGTATTTTTAAAAATTACTATTGATTTCTGCTCTTATTTTTTTTTAAAGATTTTATTTATTTATTTGACAGAGATGATAAGTAGGCAGAGAGGCAGGCAGAGAGAGAGGGGGAAGCAGGCTCCCTGCTAAGCAGAGAGCCCAATGTGGGGCTTGATCCCAGGACCCTGATATCATGACCTGATCTGAAAGCAGAGGCTTAATACACTGAGCCATCCAGGCACCGCATCTGCTTTTATTTTGAATGTTCTCTCTGTTTCCCCACTCTTTGAATGTATTCTATTGTTTTATTTTCCTCAATTTCTTTATATTGACAACCTTTCTTTTGATTTTTTAAATTTATTTTAAAAGGCAGGGAGAACTTCAGCATTTAAAGATTTATTTATGAAAGAAAGAGCATGTGAGTGAGCGAGTGAGTGAGGGCCCGTAGGAGAGGGAGAGGGAAGCAGAAGGAGAGGGAGTCCCAGGCAGACTCTGCCCTAAGCATAAAGCCCAACACTGGGCTTGATCTCACAACTCATGACCAGAGTTGACACCAAAAGTCAGCTGCCTAACTGAGCCACACGCTCAACCCTTTCTTCCTTTTTACAGTAAGTGTTTAAGGCTATATATTTCATCCTGAGTATCACTCAAATATTTTAACATTTATATCTTGCCTCATTTGAGAAAAGATTTATAAAGAGGCATATAGTACAAGATTTAAAAATAGGATTAGGAGGAGACCCTTGAAAGCTGGTAATGGTGGTTGCTTAGGTTTGTTTTCTTTTGTTTAACCGAGTTGCTTTTTTTTTTTTCTGTTTTTAACTGAGTTGCTCCTTTACATTTATAGTGGGTTTCTTGCTGGCAGCTTGTAGTTGGGTATTGCTGTTTTATCAAAGCTGAAAATCTCTGCATTAGAAGTGGCTTTTTAGACAATTTACATTTAATGTGATTACTGATACGGTTTGATTTAAATCTTCCATATAGCTTCCAAATTCTGTACATTCCATCTGTTCTTTGTTCTTTTTACTTTTTTTATGCCTTTTTTTTGATTGAGGGTTTTTTATTATTCAGAGTTATCTCCTTTGTTGTCTTATTAGCTATAACTCCTTGTAGTGTTATTTTAGGGTTTAGAGCACACATCTTATTTTATCACAGCCTACCTTCAAGTGATATTGTATCACTTCGCAAATAACATAGAAAGCTTAGAAGAGCGTGCTTTAAGTTCCTTGGAGAAATGTTTACTCAAGTCCTTTGCCCATTTTTAAAAAAGGGTTGTTTTTTTGCTATTGAGTTTTAGGTGTTTCTTTTCTTTTTTTTTTTTTAAGATAAAAATGTATTTGACGGGGTACTTGGGTGGCTCAGTGGGTTAAGCCGCTGCCTTCGGCTCAGGTCATGATCTCAGGGTCCTGGGATCGAGTCCCGCATCGGGCTCTCTGCTCAGCAGGGAGCCTGCTTCCTCCTCTCTCTCTGCCTGCCTCTCTGCCTGCTTGTGACCTCTCTCTGTCAAATAAATGAATAAAAATCTTTAAAAAAAAAAAGTATTTGACGGAGTGGGATAGATCACAAGTAGGCAGAGAGGCAGGGAGAGAGAGATGAAGGGGAAGCAACACAATCAGTAAGATAGATTTTATAGAAATATATCAACTCTGAACTCCAATAATAAAGGATACACATCCATTTCAAGTCCTCATGGGATAGTCAAGAACACTAATCAGAGTTTAGGTCACAAGCAAAAAATGCTATTAATTTTTGGGTAAAAGGTGAAACAAAATTAAATTGTAAATTTTTTTTTAAATATCAGTAATGAGAAGAGTATATATCAGAAACTGTGGGACAAAACTAAAGCAGTTACCAGAGCATTAAATGTCACACCAATAAATATTTTAAAATAAAATGAGTTAAGCACCCAAGTAAAAAGGGAAGAAAAACCAAAGAAGCAGAGGACAGAAGAAATCTACAAACAAAAAATTAATGATTTAGAACACAGAAAACAACAGAAATAACAAATCAAAAAGCTGATTCAACAAAAGAAGTGAAATAATAGCTAGCCTAATCAAGACAAAAAGTAATAGAGCATTAATATACAAAAGTATCTATAACAAATGGGGTAATCAACAAAGAGAAAGGGTAAGGAAAAACCTATGAGTCTGCTTTGCACAACTCTCTACAAATAATTTTTTTAAGATCTTATTTATTTGACATAGAGAGACAGCGAGATAGAGAAGGAATACAAGCAGGGGGAGTGGGAGAGAGAGAAGCAGGCTTCCTGCTGAGCAGGGAGCCCAATGCGGGGCTCGAACCCAGGACCCTGGGATCGTGACCTGAGCCGAAGGCAGATGCTTAACAACTGAGCCACCTAGGTGCCCTCCTACAAATAATTTTTTAAAAGATTTCATTTATTTATCTGAGAGAGAGAGACAGAAAAAGAGAGAGCTCATGAGCATGAGGAAGGGTTAGGAAGGAGAAATAGACTCCCTACACTGCGCAGGGGGCCGAACATGGGTCTCGATCCCAGGACCCTAGGATCACTGCCTGAGTCAAAGGCAGATGCTTAACTGAGTGAGCCACCCAAGTACCCTCTATAAATAATTTTAAACCCTAGATGAAAAGAATAATTTTTTAAGGTACAGCCTGAAAAACTGATCCCAGTAGATACAGAAAGTCTTAATAGACTACCTGCCACTGGAAAAATTAAAATGGTTATTCGCATACATACACACACAGTAAACAAACAAACCAAACCTAGTGGCTTCTCAGGGTACTTCCACTAAGCCTTCAAAGGTCAGATATTTCCAATTAGACTGAGACAATTATGGAACAGGAAACCAAATTTGCTTTATGAAGCAAGAATAACAGTGATACATACAAAATTCTGATAAAGATTGTTGTAAAAAGAAAACTAAAGAACAATTTTACTTCTGCATGTTGAGGAAATGATCTTAAAGAATGATCTTAAAGAAAATCATTAAACAAATAGGAAAAGGTTCTCAACAGCAATGGTCTTGTATTTGACTTGTAAATACAATGACTTGTATTTACAAGTCACAATGTGACATCATCATACACAAAATGGCTAAAATGTTCAAGGCCCGGCAGCACAAGATTGTCAAGGATGTGAGACATCAGATTTGAGTTCTCCCAAAGGCTGATGCTGAGACAAATTTTCAAGTGCAGGTAATTTATCTGGGATGTGATCCCGAGGTAGACAAGCACTGAAGAGAGGGAACGAAAGGCAGAAAATAAAACATGCTTTACCAAACAAATTAGCAGCAGGGGTAAATTGAAGCTTAATCCCATGGGAACACTGAGAAACGCTGTTGAACACTTGTCTTAGAGTTATCCTACTTGGGGAGTGAGGGAACTAATGGGTTTTTATACCAACATGTCATGTATTGGTTGAAAGTGCCTCCTGTAGGCAGTAACCTTAGAGCATTTTCCAGGATGCCATCTGCATGGACAGAGCAGGCTCCAGCCTTCAGAGAAAGCCCTTGGGCAAAGAGAGATGCAGATTCTGGCAGGGAGTATGCCCAATAACCCCAAATGACTACTAGACAGAATAACTGGAACTTACTAACTACTGATGGGAGTGCAAACTGGTACAACCACTTTGAAAAATGTTTTTGGAATCATCTGCTAAAGCTGAAAACAACCTCTTAACTACTCTTAGGAATATACCTGATGTAAATGATCATGTAGGTACCCCAGAAGACAGGCCCCAGCATGTTCACAGATCCTTCACTGTAACAGTAAAAACTGGAAGCCCTAATGTCTACCAATAACAGAAAGAATAAACTGTAGTATATTCAAGCAATAGAATACATCAATGAAAAATTAAAGACTACTATGATACACAACATGCTTTAATCTCAGAAATGCGAGGCAAAAAATGCAAGACCCAAGAGTCCATACAATAGGATTCTATTTATATAATGTACAAAAACCAATCTGTGGTGATAGAACTTAGAATGTTTACATTTGGGAGTGTCAGTAACTGGGAAGGAACAAAAGGGAGGCTCCTCAATGCTAGGAGTGTACTGTGTCTTGATTTTAATGATAGTTACACTGATGTTTACATTTGTAAAAATTCTGTAAGCTGCTCACTAATGATATGTACATTTTTTTAAAGATTTTATCTATTTATCTGACAGAGAGAGAGATCACAGGCAGGTAGAGAGGCAGGCAGAGAGAGAGAGGGAGAAGCAGGCTCCCTGCTGAGCAGAGAGAGAACCAAAGTCTCCTTAGTTCACCAGTGACTGGACTTTGCTGATGCACAATGTTGCTATTTGTTCTTTCACCATCTAGCATACATGCTTAGCCCAGCAATAAAAGTGACTTTGTTGACCTATATCGTGGCACAGGCTGAAATATTTGAGGGAGGACAACTGCATCTCTTCATGCTAGGTTCAGCCCCTGCACTTAGGTACCAAAGTTCAAGTCCTTCGGTCTCAGTTCTTTTAGATAATTTATGCTGTCTCTTGCCAGGATGCTTCCAGAGAACTGAGTCAGGACAGTTCCAACACATAATGGAATCAGAAGACCCAACTCACGGAGATGAAACAAGTTAAATACCCAAATTAGTTAAATGGGAAAGAGTGGTTAATACCCACATAGAGTTTAGACAGCTGACTTCCGTTTCTGGCAATATGGTAGATTATGGTAACTGAGAAACTTCCACCTGGAAATCAAGCACAAAATATAGTAAACATCTTTTAAATACATAACTAAACATGCAAGAAAGTAAGGGAAACCCCTAAGGACAAATCCAGAAACAAAATAAAAAAGCAGAAGCCCTTATGAATTTTGCTGGACTTGACAGCTGTTGGGGAGGAAAACTTTTTATCTACCCTTCAGGATTGTTCCAGCTGATCTAAGAATTAAATTGGCATGACACGTATTAACAGGGAAAATGAAACCCCAGTTTAAGTGTGCATGGCAACCCAATGATGAAATTGACACCTAAAGACATGGCTGAGGCAGGCAGTTTTTATACCTTTTAGACAAACAAGAAATCTGTGAAGAATTGATATGACAAAACCTACATTCAGGAGCTTTAATTAGTAAGAAATTCTAAACAGAATTTGGGCTTGGGTAGTAAGTAAAGTAACAAGAGTTGTTTATACAGCCATCTCCACTCAGGATTCCCTATCTCTAGTAATAAGGATATCTTTCTACCTTCTGGTGCAAGGGAAAAGTACCTTTTACATGGGAGATTTATTTCCTACTTTTGGAGAAAAAGGGGGTTCAAAATCCTTTTTGCACTAGCTGTTTCTTAAGTAACTCTTAAAATCATCAATATGCCAAAAGGGCACACTTCAGAAGCCTACCCTTAGCCCCTCTATGGCCAAGAATTTATCATTTTAATAGCATGTAAGGACCAAAAATATAGCCTTGGACCCATGGTAGGAAAATGGAATAGAAGTTCTTAAGAAGGGGTGCCTGGGTGGCTCAGTCGGATGGGCATCTGCCTTCAGCTCAGGTCGTGATCCCAGAGCTCTGGGATCAAGCCCCACCTCAGGTTCCCTGCTCAGTGGGGAGTCTGCTTCTCCCTCTGTCCCTTACCCTGCTCATGCTCTCTCTCCCTCTCTCTCTCAAATAAATTTTTAAAATCTTAAAAAATGGTAAAGTTCTCAACAAGAGTCAGGATGCTCAAGGCTGACATCCTCAGTAAAACTGTGAATTAAGAATATCACCCATCAGCAAAGTGATATAACAAGATAGCTTTCTGGTTTCATCCTGTGCTTTCAGTTTAATTGTCTTTAAAATCAATACCACTCGAGAGTTTTACCCATGGACATTTTATCTCCTCTGTTTGCAGTTCACATTTGTACAACCTTTGTGTAGGGATTTCTACATTGAAAGATTCACATAAAAAAAGTCATCTCAGGCTGAAAATACCCCTGGTATGCCTGAAAGAAAGAACTATCTAGAGGGACACAACTTTACTCAAGTCCTATAGGACTCCAGCAGATAAAACTCCACCAAATGTGAGTTCTAAACCCATAATTATATGGTACACTTAAGAAAATGTGAAGATTGAAACTGCTCATACATAACTGAACCATATGAAACCCAAATATCTTAATAACTTGCCCAAGTCACATGGTTTTTTAGTGGCTGGGCTAGACCAGAGCTCAGGTCTTATGAACTGCTTGCAAATTATATATTTTTTTCTTCAGAAATATGCCTTTTTTAAAATATGGAACTTCTCCCTTTTGAGAACCTAAGGGGAAAACCAGGTTTAATTGTCTTTAAATTCAACATTCCAACATTGAAAAATGAACCTTCTGCCCTCAGATAAACAAGTGGATTATGCCAGTATGATTCTTCAAGTTCACAGGTATTCTGATCTATATTCTAGAAACACTCTGCACCTCAAAAAATACATTTTAAAATGTGTTACTCAGCACTCTCATCATCTGCTGATCAGAACACCCTTTGGGAAAGTAATGTGGTTAAACACACCAACAGTTTTCAATGTAATGTTCCTTTGAGTAAATCATTCTTAGGACATTCTCAGAGATGTGAACAAAGGTTTAGTTTGTTCACTTATGCTCACAATTATGCTCACACTTTTGTAATCTACAATGACAAAAAATTAGAAAAAGCCTAATGTTCCACAAGGAGGACTAGTTACATAAATTATAAAACATATTTAGACTAGATCAGGAGTTTTGTTTTTGAGAGAGTGAGTGGCGGGGAGGGGCAGAGAGAGAATCTCAAGCAGGCTCCATGCCCACCACAGAGCCCAGTGTGGGGTTCGATCTCATGACCCTGAGATTCTTACCTGAGCGGAAATCAAGAGTTAGACGGTTAACCAATTAAGCCACCCAGGTGTTCTTAGAATAGATTGTTATATAGCCTTGAAAACAATATCTTTAAAGACTGATACAAAACTGAGTGGAAAAAAAGGTAACATGAATATATACATGTATAAACAACCACTACGATGGCTGTTATTAAAAAAAATAAGAAAATAGTAAATATTGGCAAAGATGTGGAGAAACTGAAGTTCTTGTGCTCTGCCAATTATAATGTAAAATGATATGGGCACTGTGGAAAGCACTATGGTAATTCCTCAAAAAATCAGACGCTGAATTACCATATGGTCCAGCAATTCCGTTTCTGGGTATGTACCCCCCAAAGAAATGAAAGCAGGGATGTCAGTAGGTATTTATACATCCATGTTAGTGGCTTTATGCAAAATGGCCAAAATATGGAAGCAATCCAAGTGCTTATCAACAAATTAATGGTTGAACAAAATGTGGGATGCCTGTACAATGGAATATTATTTAGCCTTAAAAAGAAAGGGAATTCTGACACATGCTACCAAATGAATGAATCTTGAAGACATTATGCTCAGTGAAATAAGCCCATCACAAAAGGATAAATACCATACAATTCCAAATACATGAGGTCCCTAGAGGAGTCAAATCTATAAGCACAGAAAGTGGATTAGTGGTTGTCAAGGGCTGGGAATGGGAGGAGAGGAAAAAGGGAGTTAGCGTTTAATGAGGACAGGGTTTCGGTTGGGGAAAATGAAAAGTTCTGGAGATGGATGGTGCTGATGGCTGCACAACATGAATGGACTTGATGCCACAGAAATATACCCTTAAATGGTAACTTCTATCACATGTAACTTCTATACACGAATATCAAGTATTCACGTACATGAATACATACAATATGTATAAAATATATATTAACATCTAATGTTCAATATACATTACATATATAATTATGTATATATGTATATAGTAACATATAAGTCATATAAAAAAGACAGTATGTGGTAAATGGGTTAGTAGGTAGAAAATCTGGTAAGATTCATTGTATATTTACTTCCTATCACTGCTACAGTCTTTTACAGTTCTGGAGTTGGAAATCGGAAATCCATCTCGCTAGGCCAAAGTCAAGGTGTCAGCAATGCTGGGCTCTTTCCAGAGGCTCTAAGGGAGAATCCATTTCCTTGCTTTGGCAGCTTCTAGAAGCTGCCTGCATTCCTTGGCTCATGGCCCTTTCCTCCATCTTCAAAGCCAGCGACACCTTGCTTTAATGGTGACTTTGTCTTATTCTGTGTCAAATCTCCCCATTTCCCTCTTCTAAGGAGACTTGTGACTGCATTAGGCCCCACTGGATTATCCAGAATAATCTCCCCATTTCAATATTCTTAATTTAAGGCCACCTTTCATCACAGAAGGTCAAAGTCATCCTTCTGCCATAGAAAGTAATATTCACAGGTTCTGGGGGTTAAGACACGGCTATATTTGGGGGCCATTATTCAGCCTATTAACACATGGATGGAAAGAAGGAAAGACAACAGAAGGAAATGTCACGAAGCATTAATAATAGCTAAATGTGGATTCTAGAATCATGAACTGTTTTCCTCTATAAGATTTTATATGGTTTATAAACTTTTTGCAAAGAACAAGTTCTATATTAAAAAAATACTACTTAAAATGCAAATATAGCTCAGTGTATTGGGGTGCTTTTCTGGGTGTGGGATGATGGATTTCACTAAATCTTGTATAACTCTCCTGATGACCACAGTAATTCATCTGTAGATGTCAATCATGTAACAGGGATGCTGTCTATAATGTAGAACCAAAATAAGTTACCCACTTACGACTTTGTTCAGGAATGAATCCAGTCAAAATTAAAATGAATTTCCTATACAGAGAAAGGTTAATTTAAAAAAATGTGATGCTACAGTTAAAAGTCATTCCATAAAACCCAGCTCTGAATTCCCAGCATGGCCTTGGTTTTCACCCAGTTGGCTCATCTGTGATATTTATGGCTCCTTCTGGAAACTTTCCAGTCTCGCCACAGTTAGGTCTCTTGTCCCTAAACTCTTGTGCCACTAGCATTCATAATTAGATTTATATACATTGTCTGTAAATGAGGTATATTTGATATGGTGTTGCATTCATTATTTTGGTAGCATGGTGAAAAACTGAGAAAATTAAATATCTCCCAAGGGTCTTCACTGTCATTCTTCAGTTAGTGAAGACTTTTTTTAAGTGAAGCACTGTGTCAAGCGTGCAGCCACATTCCAGTGGACTCTCAGCCAAAGGTGGGTAATGGTCCAGAGAGAACGGATACAAGACAGAGATCAAGACATAGGTGTACTGGGGAAACTTACATAAGGGGCGTCTAGGAGCAGCCTATTGGACAATGCATCTGCTCTGGGATCTACAAGCAGCGAGCTCTTATGATGTGGCAACTAGCCCAGCAACTATCTGTAGACTCTTTAAACAGCCAGCATTCCAAGGCAATCAAGGCCTGCCATCCAGACACTCTTCATTACAAAGGAGATGCTTCAAGGTGACCATCCCTGGAGTCCCTGACTTTGAATGCTGAACCACATGCTCTTCCATATACTCTGCTTGATGGGAATGTAGAGGAAGGACAGGATCTCTACTTTCCCAAGATAGTGATTAATGGGCATTCATGGTATGCTTACACAAGCCAGCCTTCCAGCACATACCACGTCGCTGGGTGTTTTCCATAGAGTACCACATTTGAGTTCTTAAACTAGCATCGTGGTCCTTTCTTAGATGGAGAAGCTGCAGCTTTCAGAGGCCATGTAACTTGACCAAGGGCACCCAAGCTAGTAGCTGTTGGAGGCATGAGTGGGGGGGCGCATCTATGAAGTAACACAGAACATACACTATGGCTGATCACACACCCGTCCACTGAGATCAACATGCATTCCCCCTCCTGGGGATCTCAGTCTGACCCAAGTCCCCTTATACCACTGGTCATCTCAGGTCAGATTCCTCAGTAACAAATGCTTAAGTATCTGCTCTCTTCAAAGTTTCAAAACATAAAAAGAAAGCAGAAAAGATAGTTTTTGCCCTTTTAAATATCCTCTAATCTAATTCGGGAGCTAAGACATTATAGCCTATGATGTAAATAGAGTTACAAGGCAATACGGAATCTCAAGAGAGCCACACGTGAGTGACGGACAAAGGGCTAAGACTTATGAACTGAGGGAGCCATAAGGCTGGCATTCATCAGAGAAGGGTATTTTGCTGGTTAAGTTCATTTATCTTTACTAGGCACTTGAGGGCAGACTGGTTTAACATGATAAACCAGGGTTCTATAGATTTTACTCACCATAAATACCCTTTAATGACAGAACAGAAAAGATGTTATAAGGTAAGGTAGGGGATTTTTAAAAAATTTACGTTACTGTGAAACTCCTATCTCCTCGTTTATCAAGGCTCAAAAAGCAAATTTTTAGGAAAGACACGTAGAGAAGGGAGAAAAGAGGGGACCGTGATTTAGAGCAATGTTGCAAGTTGCATCAATAAATCTCTCAAGAGCAGTTTGTTAAATAAATGCTTTCTCTCTGGAAGGCAGATGTTTATCAGTAAATACTCCTCGGTTGCGCAGTTTGTTAATCTGCAGGGGGAAATGTCTGGGCACTTTTGTTCCCCAGAGGCCAGGGGGAGATAAGGCGGAGGGAAGCTTAACAGCTGCTCTTGGATCTGTATTCACGAGCTGTGTTTCTGCTCATGACTGATCACAGACCTCTCCTGCTAAGATAGAGGCTGGAGGTGCTTGTGCATACATGTGTGTGCATACAGACACACACGCACACACACCCACTGTATATGATTCTGGGAGACGAACAAGGAGATTAGCAATCTGAAAGAGATCTATTGCTGGACACCAGTGTTTCTGACGCTACTACACAGCACACGGGTTTCAGTCTGGGGTAAGGAAGAAGGCAACCAAGCTTACTTGATGAAGTCTTCAGCTGGGGCTGATGAGGGGACAAAGCAAAAAGATCAGCGTTTCCTAAGCACCAGAGGTTGCGCTCAGAAGCACCAGCAAAATCTTGGGGGAACAGGTCTGAAATCTACATGCACTATTCCTCCAAACCCATACCCCCGGGCCCAAGAGAGGGGATGGATGCCTCATCTGCTTTTAAATCTGCAGTGGAGGACGGGTTTAAGACTTGAATGACACAAGGTACTGGAGGGAGTCTGCTCGCTACAAACTGCAGAAATGATACTCTCCCTGAGCCCAGAGAATCTGCCTCACTTGCTATCCCCAGCCCTTGGACATGACCCGGCCCAATAAATAAGTGATGAACGAGGACAGAAATGAATGAATCGAATGAGACAATGCGCCCATGTCATCTTACAGCATGCATTCCCCCTCCTGGGGATCTCAGGCAGAGGGAAAGAGAGGTAACTTTCCCAGCCAGCATTTCTGCTCTGTAGGATCATGAGCACTGTTTGAGCTTATGACAAAAGAAAAAGGTGTATGTCACTGGTTTGTCCCCTACGGCTGCAAATCTTAGCAGGGCCCTGACCACCAGGTACCAACCAAATCTACAAAATAATAGAAGTTTTTCAGATTTTTACCTGAAAGGGGTAAGAGAAATTATTATATTCAGATTACCAAAACAACTGGCAACAACACACCCACCTACATTTTTCCCTATGAAAGGCAGGCTTTATCCCTCGAATGCTGGTAGGAAAATATTTGGGTAAATTCCCTTCTGCCCCCTCCCAATGACGCCCATAAATATTTGCTACCTTTATTCCCAGACCCTTTGAAAAATTTACCCTCACTCCCCACCTTCCAGAAATCTCAACTTTCCACATCCTCTTGGACCTCACACAGTTTGTGTGTAAAATTTAAAGGTGGCATCCAAACCCTATAAAGTCCTCATGAAACAAAATCCAAGAATTAGTCTGCTTTCTAAAGTCAGATACTGCTGCTAATCAGATAGGAACCATCCAAAATTAGCATCTTCCTTCCCCCTCAGTGCTAACGGCTCTCAATGACTCACCCCCCCCCCCCAGGGTATGCGCTGACATCCTTATGGTGACACACTCCTTCATTCTCTAACTGCATTTTTTCTGCATCTTTACCCTGATGGACCCCCTGCCCTTCGGCACCCCTCTGTCTGGTTTACACACCGTCCATAAGGCTGGGCTCTTTGGCCACACGGTGATAACGGCAGAAGATACTCTGGTATCTGACATCATGGGGGAAGGAAGAATTCTTCTTAGTCTGTGTTCTGGTTAAGGGAGAGAGATCACGCTTCTCATACTTGGGTGGCCAACCTTCAAATATAGTAATTCGCACAGGAAAATGTACTTCATGCTGGAGTTATACTAAATTTTAACGTCTTTGATGATTCAGAAGGCACTGAAGGAATACTACAATACTTGTGATTCATCCTTCTGAATATCAGTGATCACGGAGTAGTAGGATTCGGAAAGGCCACCGATGGATGCATCAGACTTGTTTTGGCTCAATTATTTCTTTGCATTGAACAGATGCAGCAAATCTCTGAATGTGCCTGGAAAAGCTCTAGGGAGTCCTAGCTGTTTTTGTTATTATTATTATCGAAATATAACTGACATATAACACTGTATAAGTTTAAGACCCACAATGTGGTGTTTGATACATTTATATATTACAATGTGATTATTAAAGCAGCTTAGCTTGTATCTTTACCCAGTCACATATCTTTTTTACTTTGAGAAAAGTTACAAGATGGTCTCTTAGCAACTTAGAAGTTCCTAATACAGTGTTGTTGACTATAATCACTATGCCGTGCCGTGTTTTCAGTCTCCATAACTTATTTGTCTACTAGTTGTAAGCTTACACCCTAAACATCTCCCAGTACACCCCGACCCCGAGCCCCAGTTCCTGGGAACGATCATTCTACTGTTTTTACAAGTTCAGGCTTTTTTTAGATTCTACATACAAGTGAGATCATACAGTATTTGTCTTTCTCTGACTTATCTCCCTTCCTAGCTGGTTTCTTGGTGCTCGAGCCTCTGGTATGATCTCATCCATCCAACAAATAAAGTTCCACCTATGCACCTGACAGGATTTCTAAACTTTTGGTTCTGGTGTTAACTACTGCAAATGTTCTCCTTCCTTGAGTACTTCATCAAGTAGGAGAGGTATCTCCAGCTTTCTGGTGAAGGCAGGTTTGCTTTTGCCCATTTTCTTCACGATGGTCAGTTATGGGAGACAGAGAAGTTTTGTAAGGCTCTTCTCTTGGCTCCTCCGGTCTGACTGGTAAAGAGGCACAGAGCATGAAACATGAACAGGTTTTTAAATTATTTTCAGTTTACTGACCATTTTTCTCTAGAAAGATTATTTATTTATTTATTTGAGAAAGAGAGAGAGCATGAGCAGGGGAAGGGGCAGAGAGGGAGGGAGAAGCAGGCTCCCTGCTGGGTGGGGAGCCCAATGCTGGACTTGATCCCAAGACGCTGGGATCATGACCTGAGCTGAAGGCAGATGCTTAACCAATTGAGCCACCCACGTGTCCCCATTTTTCTAATTATAAAAGAGAACTGTACCCAAACTCATCCCTATATCGAGATGAGATGTGCTCAAACACTTATTAATTTTATCGATCTCCTTCCTTTTATTATAATTCACCAGTTTGGGGGGGAGTGGCGAGGAATATATTCACTCGCTGGTATTTGATGCCTAGCTTTATTCAAAATTTGATTAATTTGAAGGCACACTGGAGGGAAACAGGATTCTGCAATCCAGGGTTCAACACTGGCTCTGCTAATGACCAAGCTCTCACTAGGCTTTTCTGTATTTCAACTTCCTGAACAGTTTTAAAGCAGGTACATTATAACCTGCCCAGAGCAATTCAAGGAGCAAGCAGACAGCTGAACAGAAGGCTTTCTATATGACAAGCCACTGAAAAATGGCTCGGAGTTGACTGCTGCCTTTTCTCACAAGAGTTGCAGTATTTAAAAAATAACCAAGCCACTTGTGACACTCAGAAGCTTTTCACTGAAATTCTTCACATTTTCTTGATGTGCTCATTTTAACAATTAAAAAGCAACCTATCACATCAGGTGAGAATATTTTTAATTAGTGACATTTAGCACTATCCACCAGGACAGCTGGATTTCACATGTTTTTACTGAAGACATGCACAAAATAAATGGATCTTCTTTCCTATAATAGGTTAAACAATGCTGCATGACTGAACACAGGTAAGCACTGAAATCCGTCAGATAATTTGGGAGGAAACTTTTCTCTCCTCTGAGTTTCTGTCTGGGTAAAAGAACAAACAGGATTGTAAAAAGTTCAAAGCTCCTTTCTCAGAGGCCATGAGCTTCACACACTCAGGCTGCCGGACGTGTCCCATTATGGAAGGCAGAGACCGTGATAAACAGCATTCCTCAGTCTGTCTGGTTTTTGTTTCTTCCATTTCACACGATATCTAATCTTAAGGTTCTCAAAAATCGTTTAACTCAATCCTTTTCTAGGCAACAATTACCGAAATCACTTGTTTTGTCTCTCCAAAAGGCTGTAATAATACTTAAAAGCAAAGGACAAGGCAAAAAATAGCCTTGAAAATCACATTCGAAGAAGAGAGAATGTAATGAAATTAGATATTCCACGTGTTGGGAAATGGGACCAAGTTTGGGGCTTAATTGATTTAAATCCTAACTTTTCACTCAGATTATTCAAAATAGCATCTATTTCAAGCTGAGTTTGTTGCCAAGCTAATCTTTTTTAAAGTATGGCAAAAGATTGTTGTAGAACTCTGAAACAGTGCAGAATGAGCCATGTCCCCACCACAAGTCCCTCGCCCCTGGGCCCCCAGTCCCATTGCCCAGCAGTAACCACTTAAGAATTTCCTGTGTACCCTTCCAGACATTTTCACTGCATATACTAGTGTGTTTTTAAACACACACATGGAATGAACATACACTCTGTGTCCTCGGGACACCTGGGTGGCTCAGTCAGTTAAGTGCCTGCCTTCGGCTCAGGTCATGATCTCAGGGTCCTGGGATCAAGTCCCACATTGGGCTCCCTGCTCAGTGGGGAGCCTGCTTCTCCCTCTGCCCCCACTCTAACTCATGCTCTCTCATAAATAAAATCTTTTAAAAAAATACTCTGTATCCTGTAATCTCACCATCCATCCAGCTGATCTGTAGCAAGGAAGCTATGAAGTGAGGCTTTTCTGCAGGGCTGTCAATATGCTGTCTTCACGGGGCAGTATAGAGAATAGGGACGGGGCTGTTCCTTCCAATATGAAATCCTAAAGATGGGTGTTCAGGGTGCTAGGGCTTATTCAAGTCCCAGTCTTCTGAGCAAGAAAAAAATCATCATGGCTCTGTCCCCGCTCACTTAGAAAATACTTTATGCAGTGAACTACCTGGCAGGTACCGACCTAGGCTCTGGGGGTTCTGAGCCCCATCAGCGAGACTGTGCCCCGCCCTCATGGAGCTTCACAGAATGTTCTCCCTACAAACCACTGTCCCCCTGAGAGAATCTGCTCATCAACTCAAGCCAACCTTTACTGAGCATGTATCAGGAACCAAGTTCTTATTTTGAACATGTCAATACAAAGATGATCAAGATTTCAAACCTGCCCTGAAGAATCACAGTCTGATGGGGAAATAGCTTATTCTTCCACCATGACAGTAGTGGGAGATCTGCATGGTTCTAAGGCCTGGCAGGAAGGTTGGAAAGGTTTCCTGAAGCCTGGGTGGAGCTGGGGGCCGGGTTACATCAGGGGGCGGAGACAAGGTGAGCAGAAACCTCCTTCAGGGCCTGCAGAGGGAGAAGGTGGAAAGCTTTGCAAGTGTGTAAGCACTTTGGACAAATCCTAGGCAAGCCGGGCATTACTGGTCTGGACAGCAGGGTAGGGGCGAGCGTGAAGGTTCAGAGAGCTCTCTGGTTACAGCTGCAGCAGCCAGGAAACTCACCCCCGGGGACTGAGTCCAGAGAAGAAATGAGACTCTAAGCCTGGGCAGAGTAGAAGACAGGAACTGAAGAGGTATTTAGTGCATAAAACAGTCACAGTATGGCCACCAACTGGATGTGACATTCCAGAAAGAGGGAGGGTAGGGACAACTCTCAGGTTTAAAATGTGGGGGACTTGTAGATGGAAGTCATCTCTCTGGACTTAGGTGAAAACATATGTTTTTTGTTTTGTTTTTTTACTTTTGCACTATCCGTAACCCTCTTAACTTATATTTTTTCCTGGCATAAAAGTCCTTTTCTATCTTAAAATACTCTCTCCATTCTACCTACCACTCCAACGTTTTGTTTCAATTTTTTATTTAGATTCTAGTTAACATATAGTGCAGTATTAATTTCAGGAGCAAAACATAGTAATTCACTACTTACATACAATACCCAGAGATCATAGCAAGTGCCCTCCTTAATATCCATCACCTGTTTAATCCATCCCCCCACCCATCTCTCCTCCAGCAACCTTCAGTTTGTTCTCTATAATAAAGTCTGTTTCTTGGTTTGCCTCTCCTCCCCCCAACATGTTCACCTGTTTCTTCTTAAATTCCACACGAGTGAAATCATATGGTATTCATCTTTCTTTGACTTATTTTGCTTAGTGTACGACACTCTAGCTCTATCCACATCATTGCAAATGGTTAAGATTCCATTCTTTTTGATGGCTGAGTAATATTCCTGTGTGTGTGTGTGTGTGTGTGTGTGTGTGTGTGTGTGTACACACACACACACATCTTCTTCACTTACCTGTCAATAGACATCTGGATTCTTTCCGTAGTTTGGCTCTTGTTAACAATGCTGCTACAAACATTGGTGTACAGGTGCCCCTTCAAATCAGTATTTTTGTAACCTTTGGGTAAATACCCAGTAGTGTAATTGCTGGGTAGTAGGGTAGTTCTACTTTTAACTTTCTGAGGAACCTCCATATTGTTTTCCAGAGTGGCTGCACCAGCTTACATTCCCACCAGCTGTGTAAAAGGGTTCCCTTTCTGTGCATCCTCACCAACATCTGCTGTTCCCTGTGTTAATTTTAGCCATTGTGACAGGTGTGAGGTGGTATCTCACTGTGGTTTTGATTTACATTTCCCCGAGGATGAGTGATGTTGAACATCTTTTCATGTGTCTGTTGGCCATCTGGATGTCTTCTTTGGAAAAACATCTACTCATATCTTCTTCCCATTTCTTGATTGGATTATTTGTTTTTTGGATGTTAAGTTTCAGCTAATGGTGTTGGAAAACTGGAGAGCAACATGCAAAAGATTGAAACTGGATGACTTTCTCACACCACATGCAAAGATAAATTAAAAATGGGTGAAAGACCTAAATGTGAGACAGGAATCCATCAAAATCCTAGAGAAGAACACAGGCAGTAACCTCTTTGACATTTGTCATTGCAGCTTCTTACTAAGGATTGTATCTCCTGAGGTAAGGGAAACAAAAGCAAAAACAAACTTTTGGGACTACAGCAAAATAAAAAGCTTCCACAGAGCTAAGGAAACAATCAACAAAACTAAAAGACAGTCTTTGGAATGGGAGAAGATATTTGCAAATAACATATCTGATAAAGGTTTAGTATCCAAAATCTGTAACGGACTAATCAAACTCAACACCCAATGTTCTTCAAGTAACAGACAATTTCTTCACCACACATTCAACCTTCAACCCACCACCATCCGCCAATGGTCCCCACATCCCCTGATGATGCTGCAGCAATGCCCCCTCTCCTGGACCTCCGGATGTGGACTCTCCCAGAGAGCTGCCCCCCCCAACCCATTCCTGGAATCCAGCTCTGTCTTGGGCTCCCTCCTCCTCACACTCTCCACAAGCTGTCCTGTCCACCCTTGTGACCTGAACTCCATCTGACCTCCCCGATCCTAAGGCCAGTCTTCCAAAATTCCAAAGTCACTTTTTTGACTGCCTGTATTCAGTCTCGTCAAACCTGTCCCAAAGTCATCTCTTCTACCCTCCTACATCCTGTGCCATAGCAAGCGGTACTGCGTGCACTCATTCACCAAAGTCCGACAGGCGGGAACCACGCTGGCCCTCAGCCCGGGGAACCGTGGCCCCTGCCCATAGCACCCCTCTGCCCCCACCTCTGCACTGTTCACTCTGGTCGACACGGCCTTCCTTTCCAAAAAAACATCTACTTGACACACACACAACATTATATACAAAGTCACCAACTCAGATTTTCACTTATTATTGTCTTTATTTAAAATATACTTAATACATGCCTTAAATACAACATTTAACACATAAAACTCTGTTACAAGGCATACATAAACCTATCATTCAACCCAAGAACTGAGTATTACTAATAACTTGCATCCACCCACGTATCCCTCTGCAATCTGCTCCGCTTCCCCACTCAGGGTTAATTCTGCTGCTAAATTTTGGTTTATTGTTTTTACTTTTTTTTTTTTTTAAACACAACAGTTTTACTGTTTACATATGGTTAGACAGTATATTCTTTGGTTTTGCTTGTTTAGAGGCTCCATAAAAATAGCATCATAGCACATGGTCTTCTGGAATCTGCTTTGGTTGCTTATTTCTGAGATTCACTCTTATTGTCCCGTACAGCTGCGGTTCATTCATTCCCACCACTGAATAATACCCCTCAGCGTGAATATACCTCACTTATGTATCCATCTCCCTAGAGACAGATGGACATTTTGGGTTTTTCGGTTCTTGACTCTTATGAAGATGTTACCATGAACGTTCTCGCCCACACCTCCAGGTGCAGGTGTGCAAATCTGTTAGATCCCCAAGAGGGAGTCTGAATTGGAAGCCAGATCCTAAGGCACTGCAGGAGTTCCACTCTGGCGGGGGAGCGTAGTTTTCTGAAGCACAGGTGCCTGGTCACTGGCCGTAGCTGTTTCGGCATCCCATATCGTCAGGCTCCTGAACTTCCTCAAACCTCACGGGTGTAAAATGAGATCTCGTTGTTGTCTTCATTCGTATTTCTGATCTCTGATGCCATGCAACATGTTTTTGTAAGCCATGTGTATTTCCTCTTCTGGGAAATGCCTTTTCTGGTCTAATTCTGCCCAGTTTCTTTTTTTTCTTAAATAGGAACCCTCTATCTGTTCTGCTTACTAATCCTTTGTCAGTTTAAGTGTAATACAAACATCTCAAGTCATGGCTTGTCTTTTCGCTTTCAATTGTTTATTAGCTTAGCATCAGTCTTTAAAAAAAAAAAACAAAACGGTTGATGTAACCATCTTTTCTTTTTGTGGTTAGTGCTTTATGTCTCGAGGGATTCTTTCCTGCCCTAAGGCTTGTCTACGCAAACAATGAAACATATATATTTTTTTATTTAAGACCTTAATATATTTGGAATTGATGGCTGGATAACTTGTGCGGCAGAAACCAGATCTCATCTTTTTCCTTCAGATAAGCATCGTCACAGCACCCTGTGTGGTCACCCTGCCTGTCCTCCCAGATGTGCCAAGCCACCTCCGCCATGTCATAAAGGTCAAGACGCACATGGGTTATTCTGCGGCTCCCCATTTCACAGCCCTGCTCGGAATGCCCACCTCTGCACCACACACAACAAAACTACTGACTCGTAACCTCGTCTTCATATTTGGAAGCACTCAGCTATTCTTAATCCTTTCCTTTTCCGTATAAATTTAAGAATCTGCTTGTCACCCAGAACACAGCTTCTACTATAATTTCTGTTGGAAATGGCACTGAACCTACAGATCAATTTGGGGAGACCGGATACCTTTACAACCTTTCATATCCCTGTTTGTGAACACAGACAGCTCTTCTTTTGTTCCTACCTTGCTTTATCTTTATTCTTCAAGTCCCAAGTCAGGCCTTCATCTAAGCATTGCCTTCCCAAAGTGTCTCAACTGCTGTCCTGACTAAAGTAGGCTAAGTGTGTGTTTCCCATGCTCACTTTCCAGATCCCTGTAACAGTCCAAGCCAAAGGTGATACAGGCTGTGAGGTTTGGTCCTGGAGTGGTGGCACCATTCTTCACGATTGAATTTTATAATTGCAGAGGAATGAGACGAGACACATGGGGTCTGAGATGTCCATCTGTCCAGGGCTGTTGGATATATGCTGTGCTCTTCAGGACGGAGCTCAGATGGGAATACTGACTCCGTGAGATCGCCCAGTGAAACTACACGTGCTAAGGAGGTCACCAATGACAGGCCCTTGAGCACACCAGGATTTAAATGGGCAGAGGAAGAAAAAAAGTATGAAAATGGCTGAGAAATGACCAAAACACAGAAGGATAACCAGAGAGTGATGCCACGGGGAAAGTAAGGAAAGGTGAGTTTTGAAAAAGCGGGTCAGTATTGTCCAAGCCCAAACAGATGACAATCACTGGGAAGGCCAATGGGTCTAACCTCTGAGGCGTCAGTGATGCCAGAAGAGGCAGGTAGAAACCCAACTTCACTGGGTTCACCCAGTGTGGGTTCACACAAGTGGCCTCCTAGATGCAAAGTAAAAATGAAAAAAGCGAGCTGACTTGCTTTGAAATGCAAAAGGAGAGAAAGAGGGCGCAGCAGATACTCAGTATCAGTTGAGGGTGTGCCAAAAAGAAACAAAAAGAAGGTGGACTGTTCTCTATTGAGTTTGGCTATGAGTGCAGGGAGGACAGAGGAGAACATCTCCAAAGAGAAATGGGTTGTCCTACACCCAATCCCCCCACCACCCCACAAACCAGGCTCCTCAGTGCGGACAGCACAGCAAGCAGCAGAGAGAGGAAGATCCCAAACAAGCACCTCTTTAGAGGGAAAAATAATGTGGCCTCTTTGGTGAAAATGGTGACAGCAAGTGGGTTCACGGGACAGCCATCGACGGCGATGACCAGAAGAGGTTCTGCGTGGACAGCTCCGACACAGAAGGGACCCTGTATTCAGCACAGCCACCTACCTGCCTTCCTAGGGTGTGACATGTACAGGGGAGGGGTTTTCAATTTGCATTTTACATTCTTTCACGAATATGCAGGCGCTCAAACTTGCACGAACTGCTTTTGTCTTTGGAGAAAAAAAAAGGGCACCCCTCGTGGGATCAGAGGAATGATACATTCAAGGAAGCCATTCTGTCACATCATCAGCTGAGGGAAGAGATGGTAAATACTCAGTGCCATCAGGAGACTCTAAGCAACGCTACTTCCGACGAAATGCATTCAAACATTCGGAGGAGATCACTCTTTCTCACGGAGGAAGGTACCAAGAATAACACACCTGTTATGGACCAGAAGGTAAGTCTTGCAACGGAGTCCCGTTCTCAGTCAGGCACAGACGAACGGTACCCACAGAAGCACACAGCTGCGTTCGCTTCAAGGGCCAGGGACGGCTGAAGGCCCATTACCGCTAAGTCCACGGGGACACAAGGCAAATGCAGAGGCTTCTCCTTCTCCTGAGACGTTCTCCCTTTGCTCCAATGCACCTGAACATACACTTGCTAGAACTGCTCGGGGAAGCAAGGCCAGCTATGAGAGCGGAGGGAGGGGGCTGTCACACCAAACGTGAGTTCTACCGGTTCACAGGACACGGAGGCAGCTGCCCTGTCCCAGTCACAGCGTAAACAGGGGTGTAATCCCAGGAAAGGGCACCAAGGGCAGTCAGACCGGTCGTTACCAAGCGCATCCCCTGGTATCGTCTCGCCTCTGTTAGTCTATTCCCTTGCCAGGAAGACTAACCATGTGCTTGGAAGTAAAGCTACCCACTGAGTCCCACAGGAGCCACCGTGAGTCAGAGCCCCTGCCACGTGCCCTATGCGCAGCGCCTCACCTACCTGCCCCTCCGGCCCCTGACAGAGGAACTGGAATCGCGGTCTCCGCTTTAACAGATGAGAAGACAGTGCTGGAGAGTGGAGGCAATCTGCCTGCGTCACACAGGCAGTGGCAAAGATGAAATGTGAATCCAGGTAGGTCTGCCTTCAAAGTTCATGTTCTTCGCCGTCTCCCCCGAAACAACCGACAACACTTCATGGTGCTGTTCCTACACTGCGGGAACCCGCAGCTGGGTTGGTGCAGAAATGGGGGTGAGTGGAATCACGCTGCTCATCCGTCCAACTCCGCACGGGACACCCCAGCTCAGTGGAGGGCCTGCTCAATTCCAGAAAACAGCCACAAGACGCTAACCATGCTGAGCAGCCACCTCACCCCACTTCGTTCTACCCCGTCAGGGCAGGGAACATGAACTCCTACGAGAACACCACTGTTTGCACAGCCTGAGCATTTCTGAGTGGTCAACGGTGAGAGCGGGCCTTCTGCCAAAGGGACTTCTGCACCCATGTAATCGGGACTTGAGAAAATGAAAATGAGGTCTTCCAGAGGGAGATCAAACGTACACCTTGTTCCCTGTCAGAGTCTACTATTACAACCATTCAGATTAAAATGCCCCACTGCACGCATTGTGATTTTGCCAGGGGTCACATTTTTTCCATACATTTCTCTATTCAGCTAAGTCTCGGGCCTTTTTCTCAGAGAGCAAGAGAAAGGAAAAAAAAAAAAAGATAACAACTGGCCTCCTAGATGCAAAGTAAAAACGAAAAAAGCAAGCTGACTTGCTTTGAAATGCAAAAGACCTCTATCTCCAGCCTGTCCCGTCCAGAGGGACCAGGAAAACCCCCAGAGCTGTGCGTGCTGCTCTCGGTTCAAGGTCCCCTAGAAAGGAACCACTTGCTTTCCAAGGGACACAGGGAGGTTCCATCCACCAAATGGTTTTCCAAAGCCTGAAGCAGAACGAATGTCGCCCAGGGGCAGCCGGGCTGGTCTGCTGCTGCCGTTCATTTTAAAGGCACTCTACACTATGCTTCCTTGAGGATCCTCAAGCAGAGAAAAGGATTTAAAAAAAAAAAAAAAAAAGTTACTCTGTGTCGTATCCCAAAATGGGTCCCAGCCATTTCTCAACCTCAGCCACAGACATGTTCTTCCGCAGAGCGTAATCCTCAATCTGCAAAAGATTAAAAGCAGCACATCGAACCCAAATGGTAAGACTTTCTGAAGTGAAGTTGACACAGGATTTGCTAGGAAATGTGGAATGCCTTCCATGTCTTGTCTTATAGCAATCTACTAAGCTAGATGGAGACGGATTATTTGTCTAGTCACCAAGTTGCCTTGTTCTCTGGGCACGAGACAACACACAGTAAGTCTCTGGTGCTGAGATGATGCTGGAGTGCATGAGCACTGGGGACGTAGGTGCGTAGATGGGAGGGCGAGGATCGGGGTAACGAGCTGATACCAAATGAAGACATTAACTGGAGGTGAATTTTGTCACACTTTCCCTTCCTTTTTATTCTCATTCACATGTAAAATAAAATAGGTTCTTTGGTTCCATGTAAGACAAGACAGGTATCTAGGGAAGCCATACACAACGAAACAGCTAACTTACCTGATCCTTGGAAATTTTCCCCACTGAGAAGTATTTGGACTTCAAATTAGAGAAGTAAAGGCCGGATACTGCTGAAGCAGGTGCCATTGCTAGGGATTCCGTTAACTTAATGCCTGGAGAAAGCAACACAAGGGGAAAATGCTGATTTCTCCAGTGCCTAGCACAGGGCCTGGTGGTTGGCAGCAGGCCCTGTGCTAGGGCAATTAACCCTTGTTGAGGAAGAAGAGGTGAAGGAAAGTGAGCTCATGCCGTCGATGTGGACACATGACACAGCATGAAATTCAGGCCAGTCTCCTCTAACTCAAGGGGACAGGCCTGGAAAAGACTATCTGTACCCCTCCCGCCGCCAGTCCTCTACTATCAGAGACAGAGGCCTCCTCTTGCTCCTAAGCCTGGGCCTCTCACACAGAAGGAGCACCAGCCCTGGGAGGAAGGCACCATGTAGACCCCAGGCTCCTGCCCCTTGGGATGACCAACCGTCGGGCCCTGAGAACGGGCCCACAGCAGTACTCAGAGGGAGTCCCAGGCTGCCCCATCTAACCCACTCATCTTATGGACAAGGAACAGAGCAGCATGAAACTTAAACACTGCCAGAGAGCACCGGGTAGCTTACAGCAGGGAAGGACTCGAATCGGTATCTTATGGCTCCGGGAGTCCACGCCATTCCTGCCGGTGTATACCCAAATGCCTCAGTCCCTTACCAGAACCTAAATCCCCTTCACCTGATCGACACTGACGGCTTCGGATTCATTCACTGACACTGTTAACTGTGTCAATAAAGGGTAAAACCCAGGAGAGGGAAGAGGTGAGGAGCAGGAGCCATGTCCAGACACACAGTCTGTGAGCGACATGAACTACTGAAGGCTAATGGAGAGGTGAGAAGCAGTGACAAGCCCTGAAGTGGGGAATCACGGCGGGAGATGGGCGGGCAGTATGGTAAGCTCAATTCTCATCTGTTACAGGTTAAGAGAAAGTAACGGAAGTCAATCAATCTGAAAGTGGGGGTATGGGACGACCATTCAATAATGTGAACGTAAAATCGTGTGATCAGCAGCCAGACGTGAGACAGGGTGGGACTTCACTGTGAGCCTTTCCACGTGTTGACACGTGTGGCCCCATGTGTGCTGCTGTGACAGGAGCACACCCATGACCCGCACAAAGCTGGAGGGCGCCCCCCAGTCCCCGCACGCACCCGTGCACCGCTCCACGTCGGCCAGCTTCCACATGGTGAGCTTCTCGCTGTGGTCAGGCTGGCTGGGGTAGCCGGGGGCCGGCCGGATGCCCTTGTAGCGCAGCCGCCGCAGGTCGGCCACGTCCAGCTGCTCGCAGCGGCAGTAGGCCCACAGCTCCCTGCGGACCCGCTCATGCAGCTCCTCCGCGAAGGCCTGCAGCAGGGAACGAGGCGTGCGCGGGTGAGGCAGGAGCTCCCGGCCCCCTGGCCCACCTGCCCTCAAAGCCCACCAGGGCGCCCCCCTCGCCTGCACTGCAAGAGGAAGGAACCAGGCGAGAGAGGCGGGACAGGATTCCCCGCTCACCTGTCGCTCCCTTAGCAGCTCTCTGCCCGGGCTCTGACGTCCCCTCTTCGAGGACCTGGGGGATTCGAGGTCCCTGAACTAAAACATTTCCCTGACAGTGGCCAGGAGGAGACACAAGGACCATTCCAGCTGCCAGTACCTCCCCTGCCAGCCTTGGGAAAAGGGAGAGGGGACCCTGGCCACGCACAGAAAGATGAGGAATCTACAGCGCATCACAACAGGAGAACGAGGAGCCCTGGCACAGAATCTGTCCTGCATTTCTCAGGCACCTCACGAGGACGTCACAACAAGCAAAGGGAGACATCACAACTGCAGGAGAGACACCGTGGTTCTAAGGACAGCTAGGAACTGTGGCACTGCTGGAGGTGTCCCTTTGCCCAAAACATGATGTGTGAGAGCAATTCGAGAAAAGCAGATTTAAAGTTGCATGTGACTAGGTGTGGTGCATAAACAATGAATCTTGGAACACTGAAAAACTAAATTTAAAAAATAATAAAAAAATTAAAATAGAATAAAATTGCATGGGATGCTAACGCCAGCCTCATCTGACTCGGTAAAAACGAAACAGCAGGACGTGGATGCCAAGGGCTGCCCAGCACCTGGCCCCCGTAGCACTTCCCATCCTGTGCCCAGCACCACTGCTCTACCTCTGCCAGTCGGTCTCCCAGAGCCTTGACCATGATGCTGCTGTAGTCGTCACACTCCTGCTCATAGGCCCTGCTCAACTCCTCCACGCCGAAGCAGGCGACGGCAAACAGGCCCAGGTAGTCGCGGACACCGGAATGCAGTGGAGCGATGAAGTCCGAGAGGCAGTGGTACGCATCCGTGCTGGCGGAGTCCTTCTCGGCCTTCAAACCCAACAGACAGACGGACCAACCGTCAGCACGGACGTGGGAGCAACGTGCAACAGACGGCAATCTAGTCTTAGCAGACAGATCTAAGCTTCGCACAGGGAGGTCTATTTTGTTCGCTGCTATATCCCCAGCACTTAGAAGAGGGCCTGATATGTAGCAAGTATTCAATAAATATTTGTTGAATCAACAAGAGAGATAAGATTCTAAAAAAATACATGACATGACGTGACAGGTCAGTCAAGAAACCCCTGAGTTTGCTCCTTCCCACGTTTACCCTGTCTCCAGGCCCTGTGCTAGCAACCAGAACCCTAAGCATTCATCTAAAATAAATTTTCCCCGAAGGTGTTTTCAATTCAAAATCAACATTAAATCTGAAAGTTACATCCAAAAGGGATCCACTAAACGCATAAGCCTCTAGTTCGCATCAGCACAGTTCAGCAGACGTCTGGTCGGCAGCCCAGGACCACATGCCGCCAGCCACGGTGGTGGCTCGGGAGACCCAGAATTCAGCAGCCTAGCTTCGGGAGCCTCTCCTCCAGGCTGGATGCCCATCCTTGCCTGTTTCTCATGCCCAAATGCTGACAGACTGCCCCCTGCCACCAAGAGGGCAGATAAGGTCATACACATATTTCACAACCAAGAAATACCTGCTGGGAAGATGAACAGCCAGTAGCTAGTATGTGCTGCGTGCTTACGGGAAGATGAACAGCCAGTAGCTAGTGCGTACTGAGTGCTTATTGTACGTCAGGCACTATTCTTGGTGCTGCTCGTGAATTCGCTAATTTCATGCTGCCAACTACCAAGTGAAGTAAGGAAGTGATACCATCAGGCCCATTTCAGACAGGAAACCAGAGACAGAGCTTGCCGGTGGTAGGTCAGGGGTCTGATACCACAACCCACACTCTTGACTACTGTATGGCACGTAAGACTGATCAATTAATCAATGAGCAGCACACCAGAGGCTTCAGAGCTATCATTTGCTTGCAGGCTCTGGAAACAGGCACAGCCGAACCAACACTGGGCAGAAATGGTTACGCGGCCAGAAGGTGTTTGATCATGGCCCCCAGAAATGTCAGGAGCACAGAGACCACTGTGCAGGGAGGAGCGGCTTTCCAGCTACACTCTGTCCATCAACCATTCTTCGCTAACAGAAGCCAGAGGGAGACAGAGCTTCCCGGCACCAAAAGGAGAGACAGGTCACAAAGCACCGCAGCACTGAAGAGACAGTCACTATGGTCACCGAGACAGAAGCCTCTCAAGGCGGTAAGTGGCTGCAGCCAGAATCTTCAGAACACTGGGAGAAAGCTCAGTGAGTTATCTGAATGTGTAACATATGCACATGGAGAAGTCATTCCATTAACTGCCCTCGCATGGCCTGCCACAGCCTGCCTGGTCATGACTGGAGCTGGACGTAAAAACCTGGCCAGGGCAGAGGTTTGTGACCTGAGTTACACCTGCAGAAGCAAAGTCACCAGCTGACTAGTGAGGAGGGGCAGGAACAGAACACTAGAGCCGGCAGCCCGTGTTCTGTGGTGTCGGAGCCTGGGCATAGGCAGGAGTGATGGAGCTGCCCTCCCCGACCTTATTATGGGAGCAACATCCCAAACTACAGAATCCCGTCAGATGCTGTTATAGTGAAATTATGAATTACGTCACTATGAATTACGTGGTGCTTACGATTAAAAGCAATACTATCACTTCTGAATGACCGAAAACGGCAGTGGAACTCTGCAGGATGACTTACTGCAACCCTTTGTTAATGGCTCTGGTGAGTTCCGGCTCCAATTCTGGAGGACAACTATTTCTCCTCGCGGCCACATGGACACGCGCACGGTATCTGCACTCTCCTGGGAAGGGACACGGCAGAGCCAGGCGTGTTCAGAAATGCCGGTTCGCACTGAGGGAGGCCAGCGCGATGAAGGAACAGCTGCCAGGTGCGACGAGCCTTGCTCCCCTCTCTGAGGCCGTGGACGTAGCACCATCTCCGTGAGCCTTCCTCCCCCACCCCATGGAATGGAGATGTAAACTGTCTATGGCAAGGCGGCATGGAAATGAAGGACGGTCTGGCCAGCACTGAGCTAAGCACCTGGCCCCTCACAGACATTCAGCAAACTTGTGTCCCCGCCTGTCTTCCCCTTGAGATAGGGAGCCACTGGCCTATTTTAATAATATGCATGCACGCAAACTGATGTTTTTGGTTAAGGCAATGTCCATCTGTGTGTGAGCACCAAGGCAGCAACAGCGTGTCCCATCAGCCTGTCCAACACCACCTCGAACACCCCCTCTTCCTGGTGCAAGGGGTCAGCCTCTCAACCCACACCGGCTCCTTCTCACCACTGTCCTCACAAATGCCTGTGAGTGGTCTTCCGGGGTGAGGCAGTACAGACCTATCATGCAGACACAGCGCAGGCTTATGTAATTGCTACTGACGGTTTTTGTGGCAGCGCATGGCTTCCTGTACCTGCTGCCTTAGCCCGTGGAAGGTGGCTATGGGCTCTGCAGACTGCGGCACGGCGTCCTCTGCATAAAGGTGGATGTCGTCTTCCACGCTCTGCGCCGGCCAGAACCCCACCACGCCCCTGGCTCGGAGCTTCTTCTGATCGATCAGCACTTCCAGCATGTTCTGGGCATCGTCATAGACTTTTTTGGCCTCTTCGCCTATTAGGAGAACATGGTGAGAATTCACTTAAAAATGCCAACGAGAGCCAGTAAAAAAGCACTTCTTTTTAAAGCCACTCTTCCTCCTCAGCCGTCTTCTCCCACTCTCCCTTTTCCCCCCACATATTTCACTGCTGCTTGTCTGTGGCTGGGGTTGGCCATTCAGGCTGACTGCAGCGCCCCCAATTGCCTCAGTTCAACAAAGGGCAGAGAGCCCAACCTGGTAGCCCCCAGCAAGTGAAGCCAGCCAGATCCTTCCATCACCGACCATCCTTGTGCACCCATCACACCAGGGACCTCCAAGTGGCCTCTGGGGCCATGGAACAGGTGGAGGAGGGAAATGTGGGCCCAGCCCCTTAGCAGTGCTTCCAGGGCTGCACGTGGGTGGCTGTCCCGTGCCAGGCCCCTCTTGGCCCTAACCCCACCCTCCTAGCAGGACACCCCTCCACCTTGCTCTCCTCTGGCTCTCTCCTAATCCTCTGAGCAGCTTGGTATGGTGACCCCATGCCTCTGCGGGTAGATTCTGGGGGTGGGACTGGGCCGGAGAAATGGGGCCAGTGGTTTAGCAGCTCACCCATGTCTCTAGTCTCTCACCCCCTAATTCCACCAGTGCTCCAGGCACAATGGACTCCTGGCATTTCCCCCAATGGACACACGTGACTGTGCTTTCCCATCTTCTGTCTCCTCTGCCCAGGACACCCTTTTCTCCAGGGACATCTCACATCCCTAGTCACGGTCCCTCCCACTTCATTTTCAAAAAGCACTTCACGTACCACTTCCCCCAGGAAGCCTCCCCTGACCTCCCAGTCTGAGGCCTCGTTGCCTTGTGTCCACAAATGCCCTGGACTCAGCCCCATGGCAGGAGCGTGGCGGGCCGTGCAGCAACTGCCCATTGCTGGTGGCCATACCAGCTCTGAGCCACGCATGGGAGAGCAAGGGTACTCCCATTACCTTCTATTAATCGCCAGGGCCCGACACAGAGCCTGCTTCGAAACTGGTATCAATAAGCATTTACCAAAGAACAGATCAACAAAATGCCCAATTATCCCATAAGCGTGGACCAAACTAGCAGTTTAAAACCACGGAAGAGCTGAACAGGTAAACGACAGCCTATGTTATACGTTAGATTATAACCATAAACTATATCTGACAGAATCCAAACCCTCTGCTTGCCTCCCCTTCTCATCCTCAAAGTCCCAACACTACATCTGAACAGCAGAGCAGAAAGGAAGGGCTTCCTGAACTAACCTACAGTTTTGTCCTTAAATATCTTGGGGAAGCTTCGATTCGGGTACTTGCCCCGGAGCTGCCAGACATCAAAGAAGGGTTTCCAGTCAATGTAGGCCACCAGCTTCCGCAGGTCATAGTCTTCGAAGACCCGAGTCCCCAGAAACGTGGGCTTCACTGTAAAGAGAAGCCCCGATGTCAAGGACAATGCCGGAGCCTGCTGAGCGCCCAGCGCACATGGCCACCGCCTGTATGCACGCCTCCCCAGCTGGCTCTCCCTGTTCTGGGACTTCCCCGTCCCCTCCCTCCTGTCGCCTGCCACCTACAGAACTTGTTTTGTAGGTGCCCCCCCCCTGGAACTTTCAGAGATCATGGAGAAGGAGTAACTCCACAGTGAATCTTAAATCAGACCACTCTTCCCGGGGAGCTGTCTACACTGCCCTTGGAAATTCTTCCCTCAGCCCCAGTCCAAGAGAAGAAACATGGGTTTCTCTTCGCTTGCACAAATGAAGACAATACTACAATGAATGCCACTGTAGAAAGACACACGCAGTAACCCACTTAGGAAAGTGTTAGAAATGTGAATGAATCCTCTCTACTGCCCACTGCTCCATACGTATGCAGGCAAAATATAAGGAAATGCATGGAAACAAGGCATAAAATTCAGGATCCTGCGGGGGAGGGAGGAACACAAGGGCGACTCCCACTATGTATGTGCTGCTTTGTTTTTGTTTTTTTTCTTCTTTTAAGACTTTATTTGACAGAGAGAGAGAGAGATCACAAGCAGGCAGAGAGGCAGGCGGTGGGGGTGGGGGAAGCAGGCTCCCTGCCGAGCAGAGAGCCCGATGTGGGGCTCGATTCCAGGACCCTGAGATCATGACCCAAGCTGAAGGCAGAGGCTCAACCCACTGAGCCACCAAGGTGACTCTATTTTTTTTTCTTAAAGGTTTTATTTGTCAGAGAGAGAAAAAGCACAAGCAGGGGGAGTGGCCAGCAGAGGGAGGAAACAGACTCCCTGCTGAGCAGAAATCCCTATGTGGGACTTGATCCCAGAACCCTGGGATCATGACCTGAGCGGAAGGCAGACACTTAACCAACTGAGTCACCCAGGCGCCCCTACACCAGGTTATTCCTTAGGTGGCTAGTGGGTATACATGAATCTTCAACATATCGTTCTTTACGGCTCCCTGCAAGTCTAAAATAGACCATAAGTGAATTAATGACAAAGAATTTGGAGACAGATGGTGTCCTGGGGTTCCCTAGGACACCAGGGGCAGCATTCTTGCACCCCACCCCACAACCCTGCAGGGGGTCGGGCCACAGTCAGATGTCACCACCACACCACCAGCTTTTTGGCCCCTGTGTCCTCAGTTCCCTGATCTGTAAACCGGGATCAGAGAACTTCCAGTCTCCTACTCATCTCAGGTGCTCCGGGCTAACACCAGAGCCTCAAGGGTATTTTTGTGTCACCACATAGTCAGAGGCAGATGTGAGAGGGAGAAAAGTACAGGGAAAGTAGAGCTGCTTCTTACTTCTGCCTGGAAACCTCTATCTTCCCATACATGCTCACGGGAGTTCTTTCTCATCTGTTGCTGGTCATCTTTTTCCTATTCAGAATAATCTCTTCTTCATAATATTCTACTGTGTTGATGTGTCGGACCATCAGGAAGAAACTACAGGTTTCCTCTGGATGAATGCTCCCTCTTGCCTTGTAGTCATTGCAGGACACTCTTCTGGAATTTTACCACCAAGGACCTTGAGAGAAGAGCCCTTCTTTCTCCCTTTAGTGACTTCCTGCAACTACTAGAAGACTGCGTTGTCCTCAGAAACATCTCTGCGGGCTGTACCTCAGGGCCTCGGCCCTTCTGAAGCCATAGGTACAGGCCTCCACAGCAGCCCCACCCTGGGACAGACGGACATTCAAAAAGTATCACCACCACTGCCTTCACAGTACTGTCTCCGCTGAATCGTGCTGGATGTTTGGGTCAAAGTGGGACTTTCCCTTGTGATGTTTTTCTAACTTCAAAGCGAAAGGTAAAGGGAAAATAACAGCTGGACTATACAGTGATTTACATTTTTCAAAAGTTGAACTTCTTTTATCCTCACAAGCTTCCACGGGGTAACTCCTTTCTACATGTTAGAAACCACAGACATGAGAAGCTCAAGGTCATTCGGTGATTCAGAGCCAGGAACCAAACTGGGAGCGGAACCCGGACCTCCTGACTCCCGATGCAGCATTCCTCCTACGCAACCACATTAAGCTCAGCAGGACTGAAATCAGAACCAGTCTCACGTACATTTCCAATTTCACGATCTCCACTCTGCCGAGCATATGCGCAACACAGATGTTGTAAACAAGGAGACCAGATTTGAGGTATTACCTTGGAAATACGGATTCGAGTAATACAACCCCTATTTACCTGGTCTCAGTTCTGCATTTGTACCTCATGCCTCTCTGAGCATGTCAAAACATCTTCCATCTTTTATTCCCTCATGAACACCTCCATAAGGCAAGAGACGTGGCTGGAAATAAGAAAGGGGAAAAAAACCCCACAAAAGACATAGAAGGAAACATTCAGAATGAGAACAGGAGAGGGTGAACAAGAGATAGGAGCTCTTGCTTTGCTGGTATGTTCTAAAAGTCTCCTCAGGCTGAGGGCATCTTCAATCTCAAACACCCCATGTCTACACTTGGGCCTGCCCTGTGACCCAGGCCACTTAGCGACAGCACCACCCAGGCAGGTCTCTAGAACTTACATCAAGCTGTGGAGGGGCCCGTTGAGCCCCACACAGAAGAAAGAGTGTGGGTCAGAAGACAGACCCGAGAGAGAACCCCAGAAACCTTTCGAGCTCTTGACCCGAAACTCAGGGTCTTCACATGCGAGTGGGGACAACAGCACGTTCACCACAGAGTTGTGTCAAGCACTCAGAGCTGCCCACTCTCAGGACACAGTTTGTTCCGCTATAAATGGTACCTATTTACTTATCTTTTCAATCATCATTGTCCTTTGTCACTATTATTAGACACAATTAAGAGTCTCTAGCTGCCCATTGGATTCTGTAGCCAAGTAAATACAAACACCTCTCCAGCTCTCATTATCACACAGCCTTTCTCTAACTGACAACCAGACAGACCTGGAGGGGGCTCTGACAGCCAGTCAATATGGAAACCGTTTTTTCTAGCTTGACTTAAGGTTAAGTATCTTCTTTCCTATGAAAAAGAGAAAAGTTATTTTAGTCAGAGACTCTTAGCTTTTCAACTGATACTACTAAAGTGCGTCCCAAAAGTTAGTATGGGACTTCTGTAAAAAAACAAACAAACAAACAAACAAAAACCCACAAATTCTTTTATTACTGAAAATTCGTATCCTAAAAAGCTCTGCCTTTTACACCCAATATGGCTTCCCATTAGCACTAGAATAACAGAGGGTAAAGAGTCAGTAAATATCCGTTAAATATTGATATGTAGATCCCTTAACCATGCAGTAACCATACAGCAACAGAGTGGCGTCCTGCCTGTCCTTTTAGAACACCCGAGGCCAGGGCTAGAACACCTGAGGCCAGGGCTAACCGGCCTGCCATCGGCCAGCCCTTGGACCAGAAGGCAGAGCCAAGAAAAGGTCAACCGCAGGCAGACCTAAGGAGAGACAGAAAGCCAAGCACAGTATCTTGGGCTAGTCAACACCTCAGAAACACCTATTTTCACATGGTTTGTTGTCTCCTTCCACCCGCCTAGCCACCCCCAAAGGGCGCCCCACCACAGACAAGGTCCAACAGGCAGATAAACTGGGAAGAAATATCCCAGCGACTTCTAACAAGTGATTATGTCTGCTTTCCAATGATTCCCTAAAGCTTATCTAGAGAGGGACAGTTCTCGTAACACTGCTCTGCGCAGTCTGCACTAGGCAGGAGGGAGAGAGGTGACAACGGTCCTATCTGATGTCTTCATTTTCTTCTGCTATTTCAAGAACAGGGATCCAGGAGGGTCGTTTCTATATGTTTCAGTTCCTGTTTTCCTGCTGGGTATGTTTTATTCATTCTCATAACTCTGCTATCTGGCCCAGCACCTAACAGCTACTGTGTACCCAATAAATGTTTGGTGGAATGAATGAAATTACTTTTAGTATAATCCCAAATTACTGGGGACCTTAGACACCAGAGAATTCCAATTTAAACTAGGAAACAGGGCATCTCTAAAATGATCCTAAATCTTTGCCCTCCTTAAAACAATAAAGTCACATTAAAAAACGCAGGATCATTTTAATGCCCAAACTAGCAGTGTTTTTGTCACTCACCTTGAGAGACTCGTAATGGTCCTGTCTAATATCTTCATATTCCTCCATGATCTCCTCAAAATATTCATCCTTTAGATTCTCATCTAATAGTTGCGAGCACTGAACACAGAAGATTGACGTTCAAGAAACATAGAGGAGCAAAAGGAGACAAAGAAAACAGGAGCAACACTGGTCAGTTCTGATGATGCCTCCTCCAGGAAGCCTTCCCTCATTCTCGTCGTTCCCTCTCCCTTCGCCAGCTTTGCTAATTCCTGCCAGGGGGTGCGCAGTTGAGGACTAGCTCAGCGGACCGAGGATGTCCAACTGTCACACATTCCAGAGAAACAGGTGGCTCCTGGTGGCTCCTGAGAGATCAGCTCGAAGCCCTGGCTATATCCTAAGAATGTTCATCCACCTGGAGCCCTGGACCACCCAGGGTAGTTTCTGCTAACCACGTGCTTTTGGGGGAGACTTGGCTCGTGTTGTATCTGTCTGACTCTGGAGTAACTAAGAATAGTCAGGTGCTTAGCATTCCATTCCTATGGGACTGACCCCCAGGAGAAGCTGCGGACACCAGGGCTTGGCTGAGCTTCCCTAGTCAGCAATGTGCTGCCTGTGGAAACCCACATCACTTGTGGAAGGATTAAGCACTGTCCATAGGATTTCACAAGGGCGGGGGATGGGGAGAACACCTAGAAGCTGGTGCCTGGCCTTTCCTGGATGCTACCCTTTGTATCTTTTGCCTCTGCTGATTTTAATCTGTCTCCCTTGGCAGCAATACAGTGTGACTGTGAGTAGAACGGTGTTTCTGAGGTCGGGGAGTCCTTCAAGCACATCACTGAAACTGAGGGTCTCCCAGGGACCCACACAACACCCTCGTTAGGTACCGCTCTTCTGTGTTTCAAAGGTACTTGGTGCATCTCTCCCTCACTGCACTTCCCACAGGCTGTTAGTGTCTGTCTGCGTATCCACTTGGAGGCAAGTGGACAAGCCCTTGGAGGGCAGGACTGCACCTTAACTGCCTTCGTGTCCCCGGTATCTAGCTCTGTGCCTGGCACAGATGAGGTGTCTCCTCACTAAAGGTCTGCTGAAGGAATGAGACTCATGTCCATGGTCAACCATGAGCTTCTGCTAGGAAAAGAAAGGAAACCCATCATCTGAGAAATGGGAGGCCACTCAGTCAATTATAAAACTAGGATGAGCTAAATCCTGTCTATGACTGGGATTATCAAGGTGATGAGAGAACATTCCCCAGCAAAGCTCAAAATACCATTGTCAAGAAAGAAGAAAAAGCTGCTGGCGATTAGCTCAAAATCCTGCACGGCCCCATCACCTCTCAGCCTCCAGCTGGATTCCCCAACACAAGGGCCTGGAAGATCAGTATCATTATGTGAAACTGACGAAATTAGACTGGACGATGGCTGAGGAGCCCACTGGCTTGAAATGTCTACAATTCTACGTGAATTTTCCAAGTATCTCTCATAGCAATCCAAACCCCGAAGAGTTAGCGTAAAGCCAAAACACTTCAAGGAACCTAATCAGAGAGGAGCATTGCGACAAGCCTAACAAAAAGCTCCTGCATGGTATTCACCCCACAAAGTACTTCCCGGGCTTCCATCCACCTTCGCTAAATGGAGTCTTCACTTAGGAAAGCCAGCAGAGCTAAATGAACACAGGAAGGGGATGCCTACTCTTGAGCTCTCCAAAGTACATGGAACTGGTGTTTTAAAATATTATTTAAAATACTGCATTCCACTAGATTTCAGACTCTGAGAAAGCAAAACCCTGATTTTCTAAACACCTGAAGAACTTTTAACAGGACTCTGACATGGCTCCCACTGGGTAGACGGAGCACACCGGTCTACAGGCACCGTCCATACCCCAGGGGGCCCCAGCTCCCAGAGCCAGCAGCACAAGACCCTCCCTGCCCAGTGTGACTTGCTTGATGGAAACAAGCTCATGCCCATTATATAGGCTGATCTTTGGGATCTTTCCACCACAAAATCGGAGCTTGTTGTGGGTTTCCAGGCTAACCATTCAGACATGTTTTATGCTTTTATTCTTTATTTTTTGTAACAGTAACAGCACAATGAGAGGGAAGAAGTTGAAAATATAGTTCACAATTTAGAAATAACTAAGTATTGGCACCCTGGCTTTTATTTAGAAAGAAAGAAAGCAGGGGCATCCTGAAGTCTTAAAGCTCTGTGTAGTTGCCATATTTCACAATCCTCCAAGTGTTCAATTCCAGACCACGGGCCTGGGCCATGTCCACTGCGGTTGGATCAAAAGACTGAGTCTGAGTAATTTCAGAAGGTGGCCATCTCTCTGCATTTGAGAAGAGGTAACCACTGCTGGCCATTCAGCTGCCCTGACCAGAGGGAGTACCAGTGCCCACACCTCATCTGGCTTCTGGTTCGGCCCTTGCTGCATTAGCAGTCTTTATAGCTGGACATAGGTCTTTTTTTTTTTTTTTAAATCCACATTGCTTTTAGCTCTGGCTTGAAGTTAAGGTGGTATATATTCATGTTTGTAAGTGCATGTAAATGGCTGAAACCTCTCTCCCTCCAGGCGGGTGTCAAGGCCACAAGTGTCTTGGTTCCACGTTACTCAGACCAGCGTTCTGTGGCCAGCTCAGGACTCCTCCCCTGGCTACCCCCTTCCAGCAATACAGACTCTCACAATGACACTATGACAAGCCATAGGCTTTCTTCTACATTTTTGTTTAGTAGAATTGCACAAAAATAAAAGAAGATCTTGGGGGGCACCTGGATGTCTCAGTGGGTTAAAGCCTCTGCCTTCTGCTCAGGACATGATCCCAGGGTCCTGGGATGGAGCCCCACATCAGGCTCTCTGCTCAGCAGGGAGCCTGCTTCCTCCTTTCTCTCTCTCTGCCTGCCTCTCTGCCTACTTGTGATCTCTGTCTGTCAAATAAATAAATAAATAAAATCTTTAAAAAAAAAGAAGATGATGATGATCTTGGGAAATACCCTGAACTCTGCATCTTCTCCTCTCCTTATGAAATATCTGAAGTGGATGCAAGGCCCCACACTTACCACCACTACGCTCTTGGACGCATCCAGGACGTGGATTACAGGGGCACTGTATCTTGGAGCTATTTTAACTGCTGTGTGGGTTCTAGAAAGAGGGGTTGGGAAGAAAAACACATCCATTAGGGCTGACAGTTCCTCCACGACACTTGTTTGGAACCATTAGAGATAACGCTTTCCCAGGAATGGCTATAAGGTACTTCAAATATTGAACTTCCCATTTCCCTTGTAAGACAAGAGGAATTCCTTCCCCACCCCGCCAAGATGGGGAGACGAGAGAAGACATTGATTTGTCAGCTCGTGATACAAAAACAGTCTATCACAAAATGTGGAAGACTGTCTTCAGCTCTCTGTGAACAGGGCTGTGACGGTGACCTCGCACTCGTTAGCAGCCTGTCTGAACCAAGGAGCTAACCAGCCCGGGCAACTGCACTTTGCTGCCATAAAGCTCAGGCTGCATTTCCCCCTCCAAATGGGCTGGGACAGCCGCCAGGGCCCCTGGAGAACCAGACACCAGGCAGGGGATGCATGCGCTAGCGGCTGCTTCCCATTCCCGAGGGACACCCCAAGCCCACCCTGGACTGCAGGAAGGAACCTCAGACCCTAAATAAATCTGACACGAATTAACACAGAGAGGCCAAAGCGGCAACAACGTTCAGCCCCAAACCCCTTCTGCCAGACTTGGAAACGTGGGCAGCGAGGAAGAAACACTCTATAACCCTTAAGGTGACTTAATTCACCAAAGTGCGCCACCAGCTGCCCTCTGATTACTGGATCTCCTAGCACGGGCTCCCTAGCTGCTCCTTCCTTATAGAACACGGCACCCTAGTGTAAGAGGTGAAGATCCACTTGCACACCCTCCCCAACAGTGGTTACACCAAGGCCTTGAAGGTGGGACATGAATGTGCACTTTGCCACGAGTGCATTTAAAGGGCAGCCACTGGGGGTTTCCCAGGACAGCCCGTCCTTCCCAGTCTTTTCCCAGCCAATCCTCTCCCTGAAGGCTGCAGCACTCTTCCCAGGGTCAGACGCTTTCCTAGTCTTCCCCCTCCACTAACACCCACTTTCCTTTGGGAAGATGTCCAGAATATGCTACTAAGTAGGGGGGGAGAAACCAAAGTAACAGAACAGTCTGTTTTACAATTCTGCTTTTTAAATAAACAAGTACTACTGCTCTTCACCTGCCCTACCCTGCCAACATGGTATGTAAGTTTCTGTATATTCAGAAAAAAAAAAACGAGAGATCCACATCAGATGTCAACACTGGTTAGATGGAGGGTGGAGGCAGAATCGAAGGCGGGAAGGGAGAGACTAAATTTTACTTTCCATTCCTCTGAAGTGATTGACATGTTCTAATAACAAGCATAGATCACTGAGGTAATTTTTAAAAAACCAAGGGAACACTTAAGGCACAATATATGTGTCAGTGTGTTTTTAACAGGCTCCTCAGGGATGACTAAAAGTTCATTCCCAAGAAGACAGACAAGACCCTGACATTTCACCTGTCCCCGCTCTACAGGTGCCTCCACACACTGACAGGAAGCAGAGGCCTACAGCCCAGAGTCACGGAACCGAGCGATACAAGAGATGCACAGGCCTAAGTACTTGGCGCCAGATACTCTCCTGGCCTGGGGGGGTGTGGTGAAGAGCAGCAGGGCGGGGGAGTCAGACCATGGCCAGAAAGAAGCCAACCAACTCCACTGTCTTCCAAGGATGTGCTGTTTGGTGCCCACTGTGGGCACAAAGATTTGACAGTATCTTCGGTATTCTATAAGGTGGAAGATTTTCAAACAGTGGGAATAGTTTTAAAGAAGAAACTGCTTCTGGCTTCTCAGCAGAACAAAAGTGAGACCATGCTTTCGTCCCCTTCCTCGGGTGGTCAGCTCTTTCAACACACAAATATCCCTCAATGTACATTCTGCCTGAAGTCTCTCCGGGAACATTAAGCCTGATGTGACTTGGCTGACGTTTCTCTTAAAGGGAACCAGTGCAGTTTTAAATCTTAAGTCAACACAATCAATATTTATTAAGCATCTAAAGATTCCCAGTGCAATTCTGGCCATTCTCTCATTGATGATCTTCTGGACAATGGCACCAAGAAGAAATGGATGGATTCCATTATTTAAAAACAACAACAACAGCAACTAAAAGCAAAGTGCTGCTTTCCAGTGCGTGCGCATGCGTGCGCACGCACGCGCACACACACACACACACACACACACACACAATGACAAAGTTAAATGAGCAACAGCCACAAATCTGAGCTGGCTCGGCCATCAAGGGCACTTCTGGTTTCCTCATAAAACAATGACATTGATTCTACTTTCTTCTAAGCTTCCATTTATGCAACCATCTCCAGTGGGAGGCAGACTTCTCTCTGAAGTCTGAAACGATGGGAAACACTGGACTCTCTCCTCCCCTCTGGCAGACCAACAGCACAGGGCTGGGCCCCGAGGCTGAATCTCAGCTCCTTGTCTGCCGAGTCCCTCACCAGTGCCGGTGATTCAGTGAGTCACCCCCCCGCCACGGTTGCCCAACAGGCAGGACAGTGTTAACTTCAGAAGGTCTTTTTAAAAACTCTGAAAAAGAACAAGTAATCCAAGCATTTTTTTTCATGCCTTATCCTTCCAGAATTAAAATGGTTTATATAAATGCAGCATGACCAAAAAAATCCCTCAGAATTTGATGAGAAAAATGAGAGTCTGGGAAAATAAAGACGGGAGGCAGTCAGCAGTGGGGTCAGACGCAGAAGTCGGGTCTGTGAAATCCTCCCCCTGGGCCTGAGTTCCAAGGTTCCCCGGAGCCAATGCAACGAGGGAAACAACGCCATTTATGCTGTTCAGCATCTTACCTGCTAACGATTCATTAAAAAACAGAAACAAAAACTTGGGAAATGACCTCTCTCTTCGAGCAACGTGACTTCCTTTTGAATTCTCCACTATTCACAAAAAATAACTGAAAAAGACACTGTGCTGTTACTGGCTTTGAACCATTTAAAAATTGAGTGCTAACTGCCAGACCTGCGCCTGTGAGAAGCTGTACAGATAACAGGACCAGATTTCCATGCAAGACCTTTCTCGCTTGTGATACAAAACAATATGCATTATAGACAGGAGAACATTCAGTTCTCTATCCTCTCAGAGCTACAGGTTAAAAACAGAACTCCAGGCATGTTTCCATGCACACACGACCCCACGGCTGTAGAGCCCGTTCAACTCATCCTAGGATCCATCAGTCAGCCGTCAGGCTCATTGCAAGTGTCCCAGGAGTACAGTTCTAATTCCATCCTGCCACCACAGGCCACTGAGATCTGGAAAAGCCATGGACATGTTACAGCCCCTCATCTTCCTTCATGACAACTTGGGAGTCTTGAGCCATCCTCTGCTCAAATAACAGTTCACAAAGGCAAAAAATGGAACACGCTGTTTTCTCCACAGTTCTGTGGGAGGTTAGAGCAAGAGCTCTCAGAGGGCTTCTGAGACACCCCAACCGTTCCTTGCCTTCCAGCAAAACTGACTCTCCCAGGATTAGAGGGCGTTCTTAGAGAGATGCAAAAAGCACTAATCGTAAAGGAAGAGATAGATAAATCAGACTTCCTGAAAATCAAAAACTGTGATCCAAAAATACAACTAAAACAGCAGAAGGCAAGCCATAATGGAAGAATCTATTTGCCATGTATTTCTAATACAGAGCTTGCATCCAATATAAATAAGAACACATATAAATCAGCAAGAAAAAAGGCAGAATAACCAATTAAAAAAAAGAAAAAAGGACTTAGAAAGTCTATCCAAACGGTCAACCTATACAAGAAAAGGTAGCCAGTATCATTAGTCAGCAGAGAAATACAAATGCAAACCATTCCAAGATACTGTTACATCCATACGAAAATAGGTAAAATTCAAAAAGGTGTGGAGTAACTGGAACTCCTGTAATTGCTGGCGGGAGTGTAAATTAATACAATCACTTTGGAAAACCACCCAGCAATGCTGAATGCCGATGATCGTACGCACAGGACCCAGCAATTCTGCTTCAGGGCATAAATACAAGCGCAGCAGCATTCTGCCAAACAGCCCCAAACTGGGAAAAAGCCAGTGTTCACCAACGGCAGCCTAGATCATAAGCCACAGTGTATTATACAACAGATAGTACACGTACCACAGTGGAAAAACCACCACGATAATAACCAGTTTGGGCCTCCCAGGCATGGCAGTACAAAAGACAAGCTGGACACAAAAGAACACACACAGCAGGATTCCATGTCTATGAAGCTGAAACGCAGGCAACACCAAGCTGCGGTGATGGGAGACAGCAGACCGGCCATCTTATTGTCACGGATGACTCGGTGGAGGACCCAGCCCAGTGCCCCGAGTGCCATAACGGTCATGTCTTTATCTAGATGTACTTACATCGGAGGTTCGGTTTTGTAAAAATTGAGTTGTAGATTTCTGACTTGTGTGCTTTTCTTTTTGACTTAGATTTTAGGAAAAGGGCTTCCTTAAAGAAGAGGGCTTGAGTAAGCTGAAATAAGGCCTCGCCACCGTCACTGCTTTAGAATGGAGTCAGCATGGGGGAGTTTCGAGCTGAGGTCCTTAGAGATGGCACAGGAATCTATCCTGCGAGGGCTGTTCTAGCATCACGTTGGAGAAGGGAATGCATATCTGGTGACTGGCTTTTATTTTCCAATTATTTTCCCAGAAACTGCAAGAGGCATGAAGAGAACAGCACGAGAAAAGGCGGAGCTCATACAGAAACAGAGCACTGGGGAGCTGAAGGAACTTCGCAAGGTCGTGGGACCCAGATTTCCACCTTCAGGGAGGATCGGGTCGCCATTCCCAGGCCAAGAGGACCGAAGTTTTGCAGGAGCATGGAGAGACAGTGGGTGACTTCTGACCCACTTAATTCTAACTTGATATACCAGTTTCTGTCTGGAGGCATTTGTGGCTAATTTTGTGTATGGTATATCTTAGAGGAGCTCTATTATGTTGCTTCTGAATTTCTTTTTAAATCCTCTTCAATCTGGTGGCTCTTACTTGGTAAGAGATATGACAGAACGGACCATTTGTAATGTTCCAACTTGCATAAGAGCTACGCATGGTTTCCTGATGTCGAACTCCTCAGTGTGGTGTCCTGCCTTCTAAAACGGTTTATTTGGAAACCAGCGTCACAGGTATTCTGTTTCACAATCATGATCTTAAAACGTATTTCATCCTCACAAGAGTCTGTAAATTCTCTGGTCACTCTCTTTGCTAGGCTGATGAATATTCACGTTAAAATCATCAATTATCAAACACCCAAGATCCTGCTCACTGAAACCCCAGTTCTCAATGGGTAGTCAGATCCCTGGAGAATAATCTGCCCCATATTCTAGTGGGTAAATCCTGGGTGGAAAAACAAACCCAGTTTGGTAAGGTGAGCAACAATGGACACATTGTAGAGTCCTTCAAGGATGAAAAGTAGTTAGTGAATAAATGACCCACAACACTGTTACTAGTTGTGAAAATGATCCACTCAGATTATAAATGGGATGATGGTTCATTTTATGTGTCAATTTGGCCACACCATGGGAGCTAGGTCTGTATCATTCTAGATGTTTCTGTGAAGGTTATTTCTTAGATGTGATTAGCATTTGAATCAGTAGACTCTGGGTAAAGCAGACTACTCCTCCTTGGCTGGGCCTTATCTAATCAGTTGAAGATTAAGATAAGAGAAGAGGTGCCCCAATGAGGAAGGAATCCTGCCTCCAGATGGCCTTTGGAACGAAGACGGCAACATCAGCTCCTGCCTGGTCTCCAGCCTGTGGACTTTCCCTATGGATTTCAATCTTACCAGACCCCAAAATAACATGGCCAACTCCTTAAAATAAACCTCTCTGTATATATAGTATACAGTATACATTAATAATACAATATAGAGTAAACATATACAATGTACATAAAATAAATGTATATATACCCACCCCACTGATTCTGTTTCTCTGGAAAACCCAATTAATATGAATGGCTTATAATGTGAAAGGAACTTTGGAATATCTTCGACTGGACTCCATTGCATTTTTGCATCAGAAAAAGAATAAGCTGCATGCTACCAGGTCACCAAGCTCAATGTCCCACCTGGGCATTATTCCCTACCAAAGTAAATGACAGGGAGCATAAGGAACATGTCAGAAGAAGCCCAACGGCACCCATAATTAACATATTTCTCACCAAATATCATGACCCCAGGAAAAATGTGACAAACTGATGAACGGTCACGCGACCAACTTAAAACTCTTTGAACTGCTTAACGGAAAGTTTCTCCAAAAGTTCTCCCTTTCAAAAACAACTTCCCAAGGTGATCTTCTGGTTCACTCTTGCTAGCTTGGCCTCCTGCCTCAACTATTATAAAGCTGGAGTTTTTTCAAGGGAACCTGTAATTACTCAATCAGACACCTGCCTCCAGACAGAGAGTGGGATGGAGTTCAAGCAATGTCTTTGTGCCAAAAGACACACTTTTCTCCACTTGGTTTGATTTTAAGAGGAGTATTTATCAGAAATCTCAGGAACCAAATGGGAGATGAGAGGATTAAGGAAAGGACAATGACAAGCCAAAGAAATTAAAAAAAAAAAAAAAAAAAAAAAAAAAAAAAAGGCAAGGGGTGGGGAGATCACAAAGGCGTTTCCTAGACCATGCTCCAAAAGCACACTCGCTCTTGTCCAGAGGGAGACTAAACGCTCATGGGCTTACACAGAAGGAGCCAATGTGCTAAGCATAATATAAAAAACAAAACAACAACAAAACACAGGGTTTATCACTGTTTTTAAACACTGGCATTTAAATGAATTTAAAGGAAAGCAAAAAGTTCATTAGCATGACTTACCTTGATGTGGTTGCTCCTCCAATCAACAGTGGAATCTTTATAGCCAATCTCTCCATTTCCTTGGCAACAAAAATCATTTCATCCAGGGAAGGAGTAATGAGTCCTGATAGGCCAATTATATCTATTATTTCAAAAAAGAAAAAAGGACAGTGAGAAGGAGAATGAGAAAAAAATGCAGAAAAGTATCCAAGATTCACTTTAAAGCCTTTGTAATAAAGACCAGAAGACCTCATTGGAATTCCCAATTTCTAATTGTATGACTTCTTTTCTGGGGAGTTTCAATTTATTTGTTTGGCTTTCGGTAGCAAATACGATTTGTAGTTTCAAGTTGCAATAATGGGCGTGCCACGGTTTGCGCAAGTCATGCAAATAAAATATATTGTTTATGATTTCCCAGACTTGAACGTGTCACAGTGTCTGAAGAAACACAGAAATGACGATACCCAGAGAAAAATCTAATATGACCCTGTAATAAGAATCTTGTTCCCTTTTCCCATCTTCAGAGCTAGGAGGAGTTTCATGGGTACCTATTCACCAATTCAACCCCCACTACAAACGACAGTGAAAGCCCCCCACCCAGGAGCTGGCCCCTGACTGTCCGGATGCTCCAGCGGTCCCACACGGACTGGGGCATCCTCATATGCTGACAGACACACCCCAGGGGTGAGGACATCCATGGAAAGCCCAGAAGCACAGGTGGACAGTACCTGCTTTGTGATCAAGAGCAGCTTTCAAGATCTTGTCACAGGGAGTCATGACTCCTAAATCAATAACTCTGAGGGACAGAAAAGAGATGTGAAGAAATTAATGAGAACCCATCAGAGACAAAGCAGAAAGGAACGTTTACTCAGCTGCCAAACACTCCTCCGATGGCAACTGGAATCCCCAGGACATGCTCACGAAGCAGTGACAACCATCACAACAACCACAATGACCACGCATGAAGTCCTTACCACATGCCAGGTGCTATGCTAAGATTTTTAAAGCAGCTTTATTGATACAGAATTCACACGGCGTAAAATTCACTCATTCAAAGTATACGATTCAGTCATTTTTGACATGTGACTTTTTTTTTTTTTTTTTAAAGCTCTGGTAAAACATATAAAACTTCATCTGCCCTGTTACCTGGTAAGTTAAGACTGTCCCCCCGTCATCAAGACTGAGAGAGCCCCCACCATGCCAGTCATTTTTAAAATTTAAGTTCATCATAAGTATGCATTTCATAGCACACACTTTCACTTCTTTCACAATGTCATTAAAATAGGCAAAATAATTTTTTTTAAAGATTTTATTTATTTGACAGAGAGAAAGAGATCACAAGTAGCCAGAGAGGCAGGCAGAGAGAAGGGGAAGCAGGCTCCCCGCTGAGCAGAGAGCCTGATGCGGGGCTTGATCCCAGGACCCCAAGATCATGATGACCTGAGCAAAGGCAGAGGCTTAACCCACTAAGCCACCCAGGTGCCCCAAATAATTTTTAATTAAAAAAAAAAAATCAATGCTTAACGTCTACTATTTGACATGGTATCATCTGGTAACAGTAGATGCCGGGCAGGAAGGAGCTTTGCTTCTTGCTATATACGTCTTATACTGACTTGTTTGCTCCCGTATCACTTAAATTTTTTTTTGACAAATAAATCAGCACATGCAGACTCCTCAGTAAAAACCAAGACAATTTTAGATCAACGGTAACTACCTTCAGTATGTGACTAGTGACCTGGTAGAGGAATCGCTGCAGGTTTTAATGCTGTGGCACCAGAGGTCATAAGAAGAGTCAGAAGACACCATTTTCTTTCTTTCTTTCTTTCTTTCTTTCTTTCTTTCTTTCTTTCTTTTTTTTTAGCACATTGAAAAACTCTGGTAATTGGATCTTTTGTGAAGCTATGACTAAGTATAGACTGTTGCATATGAAACTAAGCAAAACAGTATATTACATTTTTTATTTAAATTCAATTAATTAGTGTATTGCCTTTAAATCAAGACAAAAAGGCGTACCTTTCAAAGCCCACTGTATTCAACACTGTATATGCACTTTTTAAAAATTCCATTAAAAATCGTCAGTATGATAGTAAGAATCAACTTGCTCTCATTTTCTTGTTTTAAGCAATGTGTCTTTCAGGAACATTTTATGCATGCTTGCTTGGTTTGAGGACAGTAAGGAGAGCTTATTGCTGGACAGAATGGGGGAAAGAAGGAAACGGTAGGCAGAGAGGTCAGAGTGGGAGGAGACGACATCTTAATGGCCACTACTAGTTCAATTTTTCAGAATATTAAGATTTCTTTCTTTCTTTCATTCTTTCTAAGAGAGGGAGAGTAATTGGGGTTGGGGGATGGGAAAGGGAGAGAGAGAATTTTAACCAAGGTCTATGCCCAGTGTGGAGCCCAACATGGGGCTGGATCTCATGACCCTGAGATCATGACCTGAGCTGAAGTCAGGAGTCAGCCACTCATCCAACTGAGCCACCCATGGGCCCCCTATTCTTTAGCTACCCAAATGGAGCTTGAAGCACCCCAGGAGGGTGATACCTGAGCTGAATTTTGAAAGAATAAGTAGGTATCAGCTAGATGAAGGAAGAAAGAAGGCAGGCCAGGAAGAGACTAGCACTATGGTCCAGCATGAGGACCTAGCTGGCCCTGAGGAACTCTGGCCACCTCTGCCTTCCGTGGCTGTGGCCCTGCTTCCCATTGTCCCTTGCTGTTGTCCCTCACCTTCCCTGCCACATCCTGATTCCACCACACCTCCATTTTCTGCTCCCTTGGGTTTTCCCTTGTCTCCCTTCTTCACCTAGAGCCCGATGCCCTATGTCCACAGGCCACTTCTTACACACATCCTTATATTATGCCACATGAGAAATTAAAGAGAATAAAAATAAATGTTATGAGAAAATGCTGGTTTTAAAATCATCTTTCTAGAATGCTTATAACAGCTCTAAACACAAGCATTTAATTTGGGCTTTTAATTCAGAAAAAAATGTAAGCTGCACTCGCTGCTTTAGCAAAGGCATCCAATACGATCTAAGAATATATCCAACTTAAAAAATACTGTAATAAATAAAGTCCCTTTCCCTCTCTGGAAGAATTAAAAGGGAAAATCAGAGCCATGCATCCACATCCATTCAGGGTGCCTCCTGTCTGCTGCCTCTGGAAGTGAACTGAACAAAGAATTTCGTTTCTGACCCTGCAATTCACAGGTGCTACCCCCAGATGGCAGTACCCTACCACTCTGCAGTCCCCACGGACCTTTTCCAATCTGCTTAAGCCTAGCTAACAGTCTGTTTCCATTTCTCCTTAAGGGGCGCCTGGGTGGCTCAGTGGGTTAAGCCCCTGCCTTGGGTTCAGGTCATGATCTCAGGGTCCTAGGATGGAGTCCCACATCGGGCTCTCTGTTCATCAGGGAGCCTGCTTCTCCCTCTCTTCTTACTTGTGATCTCTCTCTCTCTGTCAAATAAATAAATAAAATCTTTTTTAAATTAATTAATTAATTAATCAGTTAATTAATTAATTCTGGAAAGTCTCCCTTTGAAAAGTAGTAAGTTGGGCAGAGAAACTGGATAGCTATTTTTTCTAAAGGAGACATAAAAGACCAACCTGTGTATGAGAAGATGCTCAGCAGCACTAAGGAGCAGGGAAATGCCAATCAAACTCATAATGGGGTTATCACCACAAATCTGTTTGAAGGGCTCTTATCAAAAAGATAGGCGGTAACACGGGTTAGCCAAGAGGTGGAGAAAACGTTCTCACCACAAGAAAGAAATAATTATGTGAAGCTGGTGGTTGTAGCAATCATATGGTGGTCATCAAATTGCAACATGGTATAGCAAGTCAATACCTTGTGTACCTTACACTTATACAGTGTTACAGGTCAGTTACACCTCAGTAAAGCTGAAAAACCAGAATATACACACGCCCATACACACCCCCCACCCCCCCACACACCGCAGGCTGAAAGCCTATGAATAATCATCAACTGAGCATGTGTGGTGGACAGAAGAGACTGGATTAGTGTGCCCCTGACTTTAAGTACAGTTGAACGCGCTAACGTTATTCCATTCACTCACAGCTGTACCCTGCTTAATTTTCACTTATACTCCACATGTACATTAACAACCACTTACTAAAATATAAACAGGCCTCTGTTATTATGTGTCACCAGATCTGTATTTTTAAAGTACTAGATACAGGATATCCAATTTTAAAAATTACTTTTAATTCTCATGTACGATATGATCAAAAAGCGTTTTTGAATATTTTAAATTATGTAAGAGGAATGTTAACTAGAATATCAACATCAAACAGTACAGTTAAAGTTGTTGAACTTTCGAACTACAATCAATACCGGAAGATAAACTGACAGAGCAGAGGGTCCTGACTTTTGGAGTCAGAAGCCCTGAGCATATTATGGTCTGCCCCTTGCTGGCTGTGTGACCATGAAGCAAACACTTAACTTCTCGATGCCTCAGTTTCCTCGTCTGTAAAGTGAAAAGACAGTAACTGAAGCAAGCAGAGCAGGATCAAGACCATAAAATGGAAGGAAGGATGAAAGAAAAGAAAGGAAAAGAAAAACACCAGGAAAAGACAGAAAAAAAAAAAAAACAGGCTATGAAAGCACTAATTTGTGCAGTGGTAAACAAATGTTAGGTGTTGCTAGACTCTCAGTGGATCCGTCCCTGAGGTCTATTCAAATTCTCAAATTTATACATGCTACTGTAACACAGAATCTAATGCGTCATCTCCACAAAAACGTCCTCTGTCTAGACAGAACTATCATCTTGAGTCCTCTTTACTCTTTTTTCCTTCACGAAGAAGAAAGTTCTTACATTTTATGAGATTTAGTGCATCAATGGCAAAGAGCCAGGAACTAGAAAGTTGCGTTGAGGATTTGATACTGGATGGTTTGCTAGACTCACTCACTAGCTGGGTGGTTCACCCCAGATCCAGAACCACCCACTCCACTCCAGATCCATATAGAACCCTGATGCTCAGCAAAAGCATACATTTAACTATATAAGGGAGATTTTCTGGGCACTTTTCTGCTAGCTGATGTCATAAAATTAAACTGACCAGGAGGCCACAGGGATAGACAGGATAGAAAACAACTGCACATTCACTTGTGTTTTTATATGAGGAATAACTACAGTTACACCAGAAGATATTTCTCCAGTTTGACTTATGAGCGAAGATAAGCAGAATTCCAATGCACAAGACAGAGGACTGGATGTGCTGGAGGAAAGCCTCGGGTTTAATAAGCAGGCTTTCACGAATGCTGACATTCTACACTCAGAGCACCCTGGAGAAATGCCACAGTTCTCCCTGGCCTCTTATGATGTCTCTACTGGAGGAAAATACATTCCAAGTGTAACTCTCCTAGCTACTTACCCATTTTTCAAAATAAAAAATTACAAATACAAAAAAAAAATTATAAATTGCTTTAGAAGGTTTACCTACAAACTGCTTTTTTCAACAGTTGCTGTCCCATGATCACAGTTGACTATGTACTTGGCTATTTAGCCTTATAAACAGCAAATTCCTTGAATTCTTGAGGAAAGTCAACTAAACCATTTGGTGTCACTAGTACAATGGTGTGGTGTGTAGGAGACAATCTACAGATGTTCGTGAGCTGAATTCAATTTTAACTAACTGCGATGAATGCAAACCAAAGCCAACGACCTGGGATTTGAAACAGTGAGACAAGAGTGGAGGTGTCTTGTAGATTTCAGGAAGCAAACACCTTATCCAAATACTTATTTTATGGGTGAAATCTCATTACAACCACCTCCGTGGTATCTCCAATACATTTATCATTGAAAAAATAATACATTCCAAGAACAATATTCCTAGAATAGGAATAGAGAAGATAGTGCTAAGTGTTCTGACAGCGGGCAGGCAGCTAAGGGAAACACCTGTGAAGACAGAGGCCAAAAGGTACGATCCTGACCCAGCTCCTCCAACCCCAGCCTTCCGGAGTGCCTGGATGCGTTCAATTGGCCTGGAAAGCAGAGATGGTTAACCAAGTTGAGAGGAGGCAAGGGCCCAACGGGGACTTGTCATGGGACAGCAGGGGATGCCTGTGAGGGGCACAGATGCCCTGCAGCCATGGCTCCCAGCTTCAGAGATAAAATAGCACATCGGAAAGAAGTCCGTGATTCAAAGGAACTGGTGGCTGGACATGGACCAGAGAAGGCGTTAGTTCTATTAGCCTTCTGTTCGCAAAGAATATGTCAAAATCTGGGCAAAACATACACTTACAATAGGTCATCAGCTTTCACACAGAAGTAACTGAGGGCTGACTATTCACTACAGTGAGATTTATCACCCAGAGGCTTTTCTTCTATACAACATTTCAAAATCTAGCTTCATCATTTCCAAGAGGGATGCATGGTCTTGCTCGAAGCAGAGGGAAGAGAGAATTGTACAGTCAAAGCCTTCTTATAAACCCCACCGAGCCAAAGTCTTCCAGGATCTCAGCTCTAAAACATGGCAGTTTATTGAGAAGAAAAACAGAACATGCTCCATGCCACTGGCTATGGGCAGGAGCCCAATGTTCATTAGAGTCTTGGCCCAAGGTCAATCCTCAAGAAGCTCTTGGTTGTTCTGACCCTGCTGGAATAGCTTTTACTGTCCTTTTTGTACTTACCACACAGATCACAGATTAATTACTACCTTCTTTCATCTGAAAAGGTGGTTCAACACAGAAAATGTTAAGAAACAGGAAACAAATTAAAAATCGCCTACAATATCCACGGCCATACCCTACCCTTCCTGACCAACAAAGAATCAGCCTGTTAATGCTTTTATTTTTAAATATGAAAGGGGCTTGAAAGAGGTCAGTGTTAACTCACCTGAAGTTATTGCAGCCAAGGACCACGCCGACTATGTTCTTGCCTATGTCATGCACATCGCCCTTCACGGTAGCCAACACGATGGTGCCCTGATAAGGGTCCTAGGGAGAAAGCCACACAGCTGAGCATCACCACGTTCACTTAGAGCAGATCCCCTAATTTCCTGCAGCCAGACAGGTGTTGGCACGAAAAGCACTGTCATACAAGTGAGACAACCTCAAAAACAGACCTAGAACCTAGGTCATGTGCTCTGCCAGTAGAAAGCTGCTGGCCCTGGCTGTTTGAAGGAGGCCTGCCTCGCTGGAGTGTCAACCGGGGCTTCCATCACCTCAAGGAACAGGTTATGTCAACTACAAAACAGTCCCATAGCTAAAGAACATAATCCTTAACTGCAAAAACGCTGTCTGACAAGTATTTAGGTGAGCAGTAAGGGGAGACGGAGGGAACAGAGGGAGAAGCTGGTGAGTGCACAGGTCCCATCAGAACCCAAACCACCATCTCAACAGCCCAGTGCAGGGGCATTTTATCGTAGTTTATTTTTTCAATACCATTGTGCTCTACACTGTGGGCATCCCTTCCCTCAAATAAATAAATGAATGAAAGAATAAACCATTTTTTCAAAAGAAAAAAAAGAAAAGAAAAAGGCACACTAGGCAAGTGGGATTCTATGTCTGTCGGAGCCATTCACAAGCTCACATCGATATGAGAATTCAGAATCCTACAGGCCAAAGCTGGCTGAGCCTCACGGGGAGCTAAACAAAGTCAAGGCTTAATGATTTACTCTGGTGGCACAGCCAACAGGAATTAAGTTGGATCCAGAGGCAGTGCCAAGGACATTACCAGTATGCAAAGACAAATCAGGGGGAAGAGGTTTTCCAAAGCCAAGTATCACTCAATTACCTCAAGGGTAGGGACACGGCTCTGTAGCTACAGCGTGGAGCACAGTGCCCAGCACATAGGAGGAGCTCTGTAAATGGTGAGGAGAGGAATGAACGAACTTGATTTGAAATCATGGGCTCTGTCTGAAAAACTACGTTCATATTAAAAATTCATAAAGCCACACTCAAAGGAAAAGCCCAGGGTATTCTGATACTTGGTCAAACAGATCGTTGCTCGATTTTACCTTCGATGACAAGCATAGCCAAGACCGTGGTCCCTACCCCACCCTCATAAGTCTCTGAGATCAATTCCTCACAGGGCCCAGCGGCCTGAACAAAATGACTTGCCTCTTCTTCTTCTGTGCCAGCATGCATTTTATTTTCTTCTCTTTCTTTTTCCATGAAGGGAATAAGGTGGCCAACAGCCTTCTTCATGACTCGAGCTGACTTTATAACCTAGGAAAAACACATGGAGTCAGGCATTTTTACCTGGCTCTGAATGGTTGCTAATGCCCGCCTGTGAATTTTAGCATCTCAAGAATGCAAGCTTTGGGGCGGCTGGGCGGCTCAGTGGGTTAAAGCCTCTGCCTTCGGCTCAGGTCATGATCCCAGGGTTCTAGGATCAAGCCCCACATCGGGCTCTCTGCTCAGCAGGGAGCCTGCTTTCTCCTCTCTCTCTGCCTGCCTGCCTCTCTGCCTACTTGTGATCTCTTGTCTGCCAAATAAATAAAATCATAAAAAAAAAAAAAAAAAAGAATGCAAGCTTTGACCACTGAAGTCCTCTTTTGACAGCAGACGAGATAAGGAACAAGTTCCTTGTGGAGAAAGACAATGAACAGGGTAGACAGAAGGAAAACAAGACTAGGAACTGCACACTGTGATTTCTATCTTCTTACTTTTGTCTTTCTGTCTTTCTTACTTATTTTTTCTCAGCCTCGAAGAGGTCTATCACTTCTCCAAGTTCTAGGCATCCTTGTCCACCACGAACCCCTTTTCAGCCTTCTCTTCTCGATCCCTAGCATTATAATCCACTTATAATTAAGGTTCCTGCTTAAGTAAGAATAGGGCCTTTTATAAAATTCATCAACATATGCTAAAATTCACAGGTGGAAGTATGATGGGAAACAGGTTTCCAAGTTTCTCTCTACAAGTAAATTCAGAGTGCAGGAAATCTAGCAGACACTGTTAACCAAGTGAACAGAGTTCATATAACCAGTAATGAAACACAGCAACATTCTGGAACTCCTGATATGATCCATGGAGACGGGCACAGGATCACTTTTATTCTTGCCAAAAAATGAGCAAACATCAGACAAACTCAAACTCAGGGACAGTTTCCATAACTGTACTGTACTAAGGAAGGCAGGATAAAAAAGCATCATGGGATCTAGGAATACAAAGAAAATAGTATGGGAAAACTGGTGAAGTCTGAATAAAGTCCTTTTCTAACAGCATTACATCATTGTCAACTTCCAGGGGCTGCTAACTGCGTGAGGCTCCAGTAAAAATGCTCAGGTGAGGGGAAGAGTTTGAGGGAGGGATACAAGACATTTTTCAAACCACATTTGCAAACTGTCTCTATGCCTGATGTTAACTCAAAAACACAAAGTAAAAAATACGTCAACACCATGAAGAACTAAGACTGAGGAATTGCCATGGGCTGGAGGAAATTAAGAGGGCGCGATGAAACGTTCCTATCTTGAGTGTGGGGAGAGTTTCACTGGTGCATGCGTGTTAAAACTCATCAAGCTGTATCCTCTACGTATGTGAACTTTGTTGTATGTTTATTATAAAATAATAAAGCTGTTTTAAAAAGGGGGTGAATGTTATGAAGGAAACAGGCAATTAACTAAGTATAGAATGAGTAATTAAAACAAACAGAAACCAAACTAGGGCCTTCACGTTTTGTGTTTGCCTCACCGTCCTAACTCTGACGGCTCAAGAGAAGCTTGTTCACCGATATGGCCAGTTGCTCCTATAAATCAAAATGAGAGTTCTGGCTTTCTTGAAAGATACAACATAATGTATATCACTATTTTAAACGGGGATGATTTGTTCAAAATACGCATCCTTAAAGATGATACTGGCTGGTGAATCAAAAGCGAATGCTATGAACTTCACACACATCTTGGGTTTTACTGTAACCTGAGGGAAGAGCAGATGGGTGTTGGGAGTTAGGAGATGGGACACAGATCCATCATGCAGATCAGAATGCTAACAGTTTCTAGATGACCTCGAGCCGGCACTCACCCTCAAGACGGACCTTCCAGACACTACTCCTGACACATTTAGAGAAAGAATGACCTAATCTCAAATGTCCATGAGCTCTTATCAAAATCAAAACTTGAGAAATACACCCGAACTTACTATTAAAAGACAAAGTCTTCTTTTTTAGGTTGTAAAAACTACCCCTCCCCTCCCCTTCCCCATCTTTTGCCAACCTGAGGTAGAAACATTTTTCCAGCTCCAAAAAGGTCACCAACAACTTTCATGCCGTTCATCAGAGGCCCTTCAATTATATTCAGAGGCCGGGGGTATTTTTCCTGGTTTAATCTGGCTTCCTCGGTGTCTTCAATAATATGTTTTTCAATACCCTATTAAAAAAAAAAGTTAGAAAAAAAATCACATTAAAAAATCGGCTTAAGTCCAAACAGCCAATCAAGAATGAATCATGGAAATGTTTAAGAGTACAGGTTTTGGAATCAGATTGCGTGGGTTCAAATCCTGGTTCCTATCAGTAATCTAAGCAATTAATCAAGCCTCAGTTTCCTAAATTAAAATGTCACACATTTCCTGCCTCAGGTGGTTATTTTGAGGATTAAATGAAATGCCCTATGTAAAGTGCTTAGCCAGGGGAACGATACAACGTAAGTACTCAGTAAAAATGAGTTATCAGTGAGAAGGAATACTAGTAAGTAAAGTTCAAATTCATCATAAAATACACTTTTTGTATCTTAGTGGTTTAGTAGAGCATCCGTTATTAAAGATCTCCTGTGACATCAGCACGTTTTGTCACTATGAAGCTCCAAGGCGGCGGTGGGGATGGGGGCGGGTGGGAGATGACAATGGCCAGGACCTTGAGGTGAAGTTCAAACCCATGAAGCCTCTGTGGACTTCTCCAGCCTTTAGTGATCATGCCCTAATCCCCTGTGTCCCCAGTTCAAGGACCCCTGGATGTGGCTGACATTGCACAACTTCAAATATGTGAATCTCAAAAGTTTCAAGAAGTTAAAAGTTAAATTTGAGAGCCAAAAAAAGAGAACTCTGAAATTCTCCAGACCACAAATAAGGACACTGAAGCCAAGAGATTGTGTTGTCTAAAATCCCAATTATCGGGGTGCCTGGGTGGCTAAGTCAGTGAAGCATCTGTCTGTGGCTCAGGTCACGATCTCCGGTTCCTGGGATCGAGTTCCATGCCGGGCTCCCTGCTGAGTGGGGTGCTTCTCCCTCTCCTTCTGCCCCTCCCCCCACTTGTGCTTGCTCTCTCACTCTGACAAATAAATAAATAAAATCTTTAAAAAAAATCCCAATTTTCAGCAGAAGAGCCAGGACTTGCCTGTTGATCAAACGACAGCAACTCGGTCCAGGAGAGCGTTTCTCAACTTTGGCACTAAGGACATTGTGAGCTGAACAACTGTCATGTGGGGCCTGTCCCATGCACTATGGGATGCCACAGCATCCCCAGCCACTGGATGCCAGGAACACCTCCCACCTCTTACTGTGACAACCAAAAATATCTCCAGACCTGGCCCACGGTGCCTTGGGGCTGCTCTAGGGACTGCCCCCTCCAGCCACCGCACGAGGCAAGCACGAGGCGCTTCCAGCCATCGCTTCACACTCCCTCAGGGTTCCCACAACTCACCTTCACAAGGGCATACTCCAGGCGTTCTTCGATGGGGCCATTCCTCCACTCATCAGTCTGGACGACTTTTTTCCCTCCTTTGCCATGTGTCTGAGTTGAAATTAGGACAGACAGATGGGTATAACAGGCCCTCATTGAACTATGTAGCAGCAAAATCCTATGCCTTATTCTTCTCATATGCGGCCAGCGCCTAGATGAGCATCCAGCATGAATTAAGGTCTCAATAAATGTTTGTGGGAAGCAGAGACAAGGAGAGGTATTTCAGGATTTGACCTTGTAGTAGAAGGACACAGCAAGATCCTGTTCTTCCTTTCCATAAGTTATCAATAGCAAACAAAGGATTTCAAGGGCAGTAAGAGAAGCTCTACCCCTATGAGAAGGGCCTCGAGGGCCCACCACACACGGCATCATCACCCACAAATACGCACAGAGAGCTGGTGGCCAGAGTCAGACGGCATGGGAGGGTGGGCATCCAAGAGTTGCAGGACACGCCTATGCCCTCAAGGACTTGGCACTTCCTGGGGGAGGTGGAGGGGCAAGACACCAGAGAAGGCACATGCCGGGGGCGGAATGAGCACAAAACAGACCATACTGCATGATCCAAACTGGACCGAGAATCTTGAGCAACAAGTCATCATCACAAACCAGGGTGGAGAGACGTGGAAGAAGTGGATGGACTCAACAAAGGGACAGAAAATGCCATGATCACGGCCTACCAAGTAAACCACATGACCTCATCTATTCTCTCCCCATCAACTGGTGGAATCACTCACCCCAACTGAAAATCTAGAGCATTCTTTAATACCCCATCATTCCTCTCGTACAGCCACTCACCGAGCCCTAACTGACTACATCTCCTCTAAACTCCTCCCCACCCTGTTTCCACGCTTACATGGTCCAAGCCACTAGCTGCTCTCAGTACCCATCCACCCCCGAACGGCAGAGTATCTCCTGCACTATAAACTAAACTAGAAACCAGAGGGACAAATCTCATCACTCGACCCCCACGCGACAAGAGTCATTGGAAGGGTCCCGTTTCTCCCAGGACAGGTAACTTTTCCATGCCACAGACTCCTTTCCAAGGCTGCTCTTGGGAGGCATCTGCCATGCGATGCCCCAACCTGGCTTTCTCTGATTGCTTCATCTTCTACTATACCCAGCAAACTCAGCCACCACAAATACTTCCGTTCCCCACACTGTCATTCCTTTCACCTCTGGGTCTCCACCTTCATTCATGTGACACACGTTTAATTCAGCACCTCCTCCCAGGCTGTCCCCAGCTAGATGCAAATGCCCCCGGCCCGGCAGGACCACCAGCTCTGTACTCCGACGTCAGAGCCCAGCCTGGCTAAGTCCCACCTAGCTTTCACATCTCCCCTGACTCACACCCCTCCTGGGAAGGCTGCCCCGACCACCTCTACCTTTGGGTTCAGTGGCCCTCCTGCGTGTTCTCACAGCCTCGTGCGCTTGCCCTACCCCAGCACCGACCCCACTGGGTTACAACCGCCTCTAGCATGTTCCTACACCTCAGTCAACCACAGACCCTGGAGGGGCCCCTCTCTCTTACCGGTTCAATTCTCTCTGCTTGGGGAAGTGAACAGCACAGAACAAGACTAGCTGAGCGGTTTAATGCTGAACAAAACCAGGTTTTCTGGAGCCATGCTGATGCAGGATAGTGGACGCCAAGTCACAGAGCACCAGAAATCCATGCTACCGAATTTGGATTTAACCTTACAGGCATTTGGGGGGTGGGGCGTGGAGTGCAGGACCAAATGCAAAATTCTGAAGCTGCAGAAGGACAAAGCGGTATTTTTAAGAGCACCCCAAAAGGGGAGGAGACTTTAATAATTCGTGATCAAGGCCTGGGCCACAGCGGTGGTGACAGGAAGGAAAGAAGACGACAAGCATAAGGACATTAAGTAATGGACAATGTGTTAGAACAGAAAGGAGGACGGACCTGGGGACAGCCCCCAGAACCGCAGGGCTGGGGTGCTACCAGCAAGACTGATGGCACAAGGGTTCCTCCCCTACCAGCAAAACTAAAGCTGGTGACCTTAGAAGAATGAGTGGCAGCATTACTGCACGCAGCCGGGCAAGGAAGCAACCTGAACGTGTGTGGGTGACGAGCAGATTCAGGAAACGCGGTAGCGACACATACAAGGTAAGGCTATCTGGCCATAAAGGACAAAGTCCAATCAGAGCCGCGTGGCACTGGGAAAAGAAAACCAAAAAGACAAGAGGAAAGAAAGCCCTTCTAGCCCTTCCGAAGCTCACAATGCTCTGACTCCATGTGTACGACGCGCCATGTGCCCTATCAGCCCGCGCGCCAGGCAGCTCCTGCGGGCGGGACGGAGTCTGAGGATGAAAACAGCACAGGCTTCCAAACACTCCTGGAGGAAGGATCTGGCGAGTTCATGGGAAGCTCCACTGTGAGCAGCACCCTGGGGTGGGGAGCGGTCAGGACCTACGTGAGGATGAACAGTGGCCACTGTGGATCTGGGGAAGGCCACAGAAGGTTTCACCCAAATGCAAACCTCCCCACCTGATGACCGTGCTTCAGAAAATCAAGACTTAAAAGGCACATTTGAAAGCCGCTATTTCAGGAGTACCCTGCTTTTCAACTAGTTATCAGCGAGAAGGCTCTCCATGATCTAACTGCAAACTCGGCCCGGGGCGGGAGGCGGGGACCCTGGGTGCTCGTCAGACACAAGGCTATAGAGCAAACCCACCAACAGTCATGTCCATCTGGCTGTCCTTGTCTCTGTCAGACCAGATTCCCTGTCAGAACCCCGTGGCGCTCTGTGCTTTGTTTCTGACACACAGAAAAGCTGGACAGGCACCAAGGGGAGTAAACTGCTCGAGAGAAAGACAAAGAAGAACGTGAGGAAGATGAAGGCCAACAAGGATCCAATAACTTTTCTCCCACAGAAGTATCAAGGATATTCTCACAACTCAAGGTTATTCAGGAGTCACTGTATTCAGAGCAGAGATCCTTCCAGGCCAAAAGGGTCATGACCTCTATTAGGGTAATGCTTAATAAAGGAACTCCATGGGGAAAAAAGGAAAGAAGGATTTCCATGGAGTTCCATGGAAATTATACAGTACCATGACACCTGGAACTTTTCATTACCAAAAATAATCTACTTATCACAGGTCAGCCTGTGCCAAATTTAAAATAATTATTTTTTAATAAAGCCATTAACTCCCCCAAAGTGGGATTAGAGAGTTTAGTAAGATCAGAGACAAGATTCTTTCCACCTTTCAAGATTTTATTTATTTGAGAGAGAGGACAAAAACAAGGGAAGCAACAGAGGGAGAGGGAGAAGCAGACTCCCCACAGAGCAGGGAGCCCGATGCAGGACTCAATCCCACGACGGTGGGATCATGACCTGAGCTGAAGGCAGATGCTTCACTGACAGAGCCACCCAGGCGTGCCTCCACTTTTTTGGATCACACAGGAAACTTGGGTGTAGAATTCATCATTTAATAACAAAAAGAGATAATCATTCTCTTACAAAGAAAAAAAATCCTCACCCCGTATTTGTCTCTTAATTTCACTGCTTTTTATGTTCCATTTGCCCTCGGAATATCCTGAGAAACTACTACAGAGCTGACCACTCCTGGGGCTTATGGAAGTATGCCTGTTTTGGTTACTAATTCCCTAAATGGTGACAGAAATCACTATGAATGTGGACAGCCTACTTGATGGAGGGGTCAATGGCTTGTAATAAGTCCTTGTGGTTACATTAAGAGGGAGGAACCTCTCATATGATGGATTATTAAGCTCTCGATATTGCTATTAAGATTTCCCTCAGTTTGGCTGTGTCCATCCTGGGGGCAAAACCTTTTGACAGCTCAGCAAGACAAAAACAAAAACTTGTAAAAAATCGCTAACAGTGAATGACTAACATAAAATACAAAGTTAACAACACCTTAAATGAGAACAGTCTTCCAATGAAGGAGCCCAATTTTTTCCTACATGAAGGAGTGGAGAGAAAACTGAAACCATGCTCTGCTGTGTGGGTTAAGAACTCTCTAGTAAGACTTCATGTTTATAGAAGCTGTGATGCCCTTCGGGCCTTCAAGAGAACCCTGTCTGAGTTATTATTCCACTGGGTGGAAGACAGGCAAAGAAGAAAATGGGGTAGTGTTCCACACTCAGGGGCTAAGTACTTTGTCATGAGCAGAAACAGCCCTGGAAAGAGGGGGGAAAATTCTAGAGACAGCTCTTATGCAATAAGCTGAGAAGCAGAACGTGATTATATCTGCAATAATCAAGGCCTGAGACATTCTGTCCTGGGTCCATGAGAGAAGTCAGGAAAGTTTTTAAGGAACTGGGAGGAGGGTCCTGTGCTCACCGGCATAGTCTGATCTCCATCAGCCTCGCTGAGCCTATGGCAATTTCAGAAATTTAGATCTGGTCACCCATAAAGCTGATAAATCACAGATGCGGTTAATTGTAAACTGTCCTAGCCTTCTTCCAGAACACTCTAGCACTCACTCTGTGATGGAAGAGGACAAGTGAACATCTCTGCCAGTTATATTCAGATTTTAGCATGGAAGACGTTAACAAAGTGGACAACATCCATGAAAGTGTTCTACCACTTTCCCCACGTGCTTCGCGAGACAAATGTCTTCATTTGCCATTGCTTTCTGAAATAAATTAAAAAGTTATTTTCAGGTAAAGATCTCATCTCTCCTGAAAGAGAATTCCAAGAAGCAGCCCCATGACAGGTGCTTGATGCACCTGTAACTACCGGACACACAGTAAAGCGGGAGACAAGAAACCGATTTTTGAATTAACTATCATATTCTCGTTTCTATAGATCAAATGTGCATAGACCCCAAGCCTTGACCTACGGAGCCCTGCCACGGATGGACCAGATCTTGACATAAACAAGTGTAAGCATACTGCAATGGGTACCAAGTAGTAACACAGCCATACAAGGAAATTCAAAACAGTTCATTTAAATTATGAGGTAGAAAAATATCTCATGAAATGGAAAGATGTTCCGGTATACTGCTAGACAAATAGGGTTACCAAAAAGCATCTAGAATAGAGGTCTGTTTTTGTAAAACTCTATCTGAGCATGCATGCGTATGTAAGCGTGGGTGCACACAGCTGTGAGGACACAATCATTCTGAAAATAAACCAAAACCATGACTGGAAGGTCATAACAAAATCTCAACAGTGGTTATCTTTTGGTGGCAGGACTCTGAGGGACTTTTATTTCCCTTTTTTACTTACCTATATTTTGTAAATTTTCTAGAATTACTATGTGTTACTTCATTATGGGACAAAATTAATTTTACAATTTCAGATACATTAAAAAAAAACTGACATTAGGATCCTGAGGCAGGCTGGGTATGCCCCTGCTTCTGCTCCCTCACCCTTAACTAAAATGCCTTCTCTGGGGCTCTCTGCAGGAATCTTCAGGGACCAGACGATCTGGATGCCTGCTCCTGCTCTACAACGGAGGTCGGGTAACTATGGGGGTGAAGTTCGAAGGTAGGTCAAGCCCTCGTCAGAACACTTTTCTCTCTACCTGAGCATAGCGCAGGAGCTTCTCCGTGGCCTCAGGGTCTTTATTCCAGATGAGGTCTTCACAGAGTTGGAGAAGCTCCTTGTGGATATCGTCATACACAGGCAGGCTTCCAGCATTCACTATCCCCATGTCCATACCAAACTGAGGGCAAGAAAAAGAAAAAAAATGAGAATCTCCAGGAATATGCTACATCAGAGGTCAGCAAACATTTTCTGTAGAAAATATTTTAGGTCATGGTCTCTGTCCCAGCTACTCGGCTCTTCAACTGTCCCAGAAAAGCCACGAAGAACAACATACAAAGCATGAATAAGTTGTTATCCACAGAGACTGGCAGCAGGCCTTAGTCTGCAGGCCAAAGTGAACAAACCCCTCCCTGCCCTAAGTGAAAGTTGCTTTCAAAGGGCACACAGGTGTTCTACTGTACCTTGATTGCGTGGTAAAGGAAAACCCCATGCATTGCTTCTCGGATGGCTTCCATGCCGCGGAAGGAGAAGGACAAGTTGGAAAGACCTCCACTTACTCGGGCTCCAGGCAGGGTTTCCTAGCAAAAATTTTATAATGTGAAAAGACTTCCCTGTTTTGCCAAAAGCAACAATCCCATCCCTCAAGTTTTATATATCAGGGGGTAAGTAAAAAACTTATAGTCTGACATAATTCTGAGCTTCTTGTAGCCAGATAGAGACCAAAACCTGCCATATTATGGCACTGCAAAAACAATGCCTTGCAGATAGTTCTTCCTACTAGACTCTGATCTCCCTGGGGGAAAATAAAAAATTCTGCCTTATCTCTGTAGATCTCTACAATGGGCCTGATGAGGCCATGGTACCTAGGGAGTGTGCCAGAAAATATGTGCTGAATATGTAACAGAGAAAGAACAACACAGAGACAGAGAGTAGTCTGTCATTCAGTCAAAGGCTTCTCTGTAGCCTAAATGAACCAACTCGCTAATTCACCATAAACTTGACTAATTCTGAGAGGAAAGAATGAAACTGAGGTTCCCAGAACACCTCACGACAATGTCCAGCATTAGCACGCATGTGGGAACAAGAGGAACTTCCTGTCAGCTAAGGTACAAAGCAGCTCAAGCTTTAGGGATACACCTTGTCACACCTACTGCTGTGACTGGACCATCCCACATCTGGGGTATATGCTATCAAGAAACCCGGGCATGTGCACCCAAGTTACACATACCAGAATGATCTCGGCGGCATTGCGCACACTGCCCCAAATGGGAAACAAACCAAATGTCTATCAACAGTAGAACAGTTAATTGTGGAAGAGTTACATGATGAAATGTTGTATGTTTATAAAAATGAACAAAATCCAGGTTACAACAGAGCTGAATTTTTTAAGTAAGTTTGGGTAAGCCAAAAAGGCCTGAGAATCTTGAGACTCTATTTATATGAAGCTCAAAACTGGCCAAACTAAGCCGCACTGTTTATACAGCCGCATATCAGTATTTGGTAGTTATAACGTATAAAGTCACCATGAACAATGAACCTGCGAATACTGAGAACCACCACTCCCCAGGGGAAAAACAGTTATGCTTCTGTGAACCCCTGGTCACACAATTTTCATCTACTCATCAATACAGAAACTTGTTTTATGTGTTGTTCTGTGTAAAGACATCTTGTTTAACAAATACTACTAACTTACTAGTACGAAGCTCATGGCCAACTGGCTCTCAACCACTAACATCTACACAAAGCTTATCTAACTGCAAACATTTTCTCTGTAAGGCTCGTCGAGGCCTTCCTGCAATCAGGAACCTCAGAAGGCACTTGAGCACTATGCTTGGGGGCCATTAAGACAGAAAATAAACTACCAAGGAAAAGCTCAAAACTGTGAAAAACATGGCACTACACAGACCATTCACTGGACACTCGTTCAAAGACTGAGAACTGAAACAAGCTGCGGAGTCTGTTGACCTCTTCTGGGAACACGGTGGTTGGGCCACTCGAATTTTCATCTGTCTGCTTGTGGGTATGTCCACAAATGATTGCAAAAGCACCAAGAGTATTGATTTTGGGGGTCACAAACTTTAGCAAATAGGTGAATTTACAAATACAAAATCCATGGATAATTCAGAGTGTATGTAAGCGATAAAATGATAAAGAAAAGAAACAAAGCGTTATCATAAAACAGGCTAATGATTCCAACACAAAATTCAGAGTTGAGGGTGTAAGCTGACAGGGAGAGTCACAGGGGCGCTAGGCATGTTCTGTTTCATGACCCAAGTGAAAGTTATTATGTGCTTCATAATTATTTATTATACCTATATTTTTTATATATTTTCTCCAGTATCTACGTTCTACTTCATAGCATAAAGCATCACATCAAAGAAAAATAGTAATGGGCCCTAAATTTCAGAAAACCAATTTTCCACCTAAAAGTAAACTGTCAACATTCCCAGGCAATAAACAGGTACGTCAGCTCAAACTATTCACTGGAGCCATAAGATAAATTTAAGTGGTATCCTGAGTAGAAGAGAGAAAATATCCACACTTACTTTAATGATTTTTGTTGCATGGATAAAATTAACAGCATACAAGTTGTGCTCTTCCATCCCAGTACCAATGGTGAGGATGTTAGGGTCAAAGATGATGTCATTTGGATTAAAGCCCAGTTTTTTCACGAGTAGATGGTACGCCCGCATGCACACTCTGATTTTGGTGTCTGTTTCTGTTGCCTGGGGAAGGAGCAAAGGATGTAATTTGAAATAGAAAAATGAAGTGTTATTTATGAAAACAGAAGCACATTTCACTTTTCGAAGGCACTTAACTATCAATGCTTGGATTTCATAGAAATCCAAACTCCAAGCAGCCTCTCAGCATTTATCAAATTATCTCAGAGGAGGAGACGGTTTAAAGTCACTTCGTGTTTTCATCTGCACAACAGCTACACTGCTTCTGCAAAAATCACACCTTACACACACAGATGGGTAGGTGAATACACAGGCTTCATAAAAAATACACACGCGCGATAAAAATTCAAACGCTATTAAGGAACAATTAACAAATGAGCACCCTTCCTGTCCTGATCTGCCCGCAGTATGTCACACCTCACCCAGGCAACACTACCACAGGCTTCTTGAGCTTCCTGCTCTGATATCCCACAAGGATTCCAGGATATGCCCCCAGCTTCTTCCCAACCCTCCCTAAAACAAACTAATTAACGTGGACCTCAAGCCATCAATGTAAATTAGTATTGCTCTTTAAAATAATGACACTGCAAGGCAAGGAACTGACTCCAGCAAAGACTGAAACTCCCAGTCCCTCCCCCTCATCCTTGGAATCTGGGCCCACACCTGCAGTTTGATTTCCTCCTATCTGCCCCTCCTCTCCTCTCCTCTACTCTCTCCCCCATGCTCCTCTGACGTTCCTGAAACCTGCCAAGCTCCTCCTACCTTAGAACCTTTCCATTTACTGCCGCCACTGCTCAAGACACACCGGGATGTGGCTGCATGCCACACATCATTCATGTCTCTGCCCTGATGGCTCTTCCCAGTAAGGCCTTCCTCACTCACTGGCTCCAACCAGCCCGTCTGCCATTTTGCCTGCTTCCTCTGTCTTCTTTAACGTACCTCTCTTTCTAGAACTTGTATTTATTTGGCAACTTATTTTTTATCTGTTTTATTATTTATTATTACCTTATTGAGCCAGAATGCCCATCTTGCTCCATCCCCCAAGCCTAGAGCCACGTGCCTGCCTAGGGTAGTACCAAATACCATTCACTGAATGAACACATGCTGCTTTTACTCAAAGCCTTTCTGAACTTTGTCAAGGAGACTTTCAGATCAAATTTACAATCTCGACCCAGGGCTTCCATAACAAATTACACTGAATGATTTCTTGTATAAATATCAAATCTGGGACACCTGGGTGGCTCAGTCAATTAAGCATCTACCTTCAACATAGGTCATGATCCCCTGGTGCTGGGATCAAGTCCCACATCAGGCTCCCTGCTCAGCAGGGAGTCTGCTTCTCCCTCTGCCTCTGCCCCTCCCCTGCCTCACGTTCTCCCTTCTCTTTTCTCTCTCAAATAAGTAAATAAATAAATACTCTTACAAAAAATCAAATCTAAAGAAAACCTCTGAAGAAAAACTGAACACGTGCTAGTACGAGAGTGGCTCCAAAAAGCTAAGTCACATACAATTCTGAACAGACGTGCAAAATGTTCCTGAAAAGTGGCCAAGACCACTGAACCACGTGTTCAGTTTCCAAACTGACTACTTTGAAAGAGGGAGCCCGTGGCTGGATGTGGACACAGTGCATGGGGAAGACTCAGGTCCTGATCACACAAACTGACCTCCCAGAGACAGTTCCCCAGGCAAGTGTACAGATAGGGGGACACTGCTGTAGCTCCAGGTTTATAGGGAGGCCCCACCTTCCAGAGAAAGACACAGTAATCGAATTACACGAAAAGCTCACTCTTACACGTAGGCCTTCCAACCGCTTACCTACTTTGGTATCAGTTCAACCGGTCCCTTCAGTCTCCAATGTCTCCCTGCTTCCTGCAGCTGGTGGGGTTAGATTCTGCCTGGAGGGGTCAGTGCCCCTGGGGCATAGCAAACCAATGGGCCAAGGGAGAGGGTGACAGGAGTGGGCTCTGTGGCCCTAATGCTTCAGGCTTTAGGCAAGGTGGCAAGCTCTTTCATCTTCCTTAACTGAATTTCTTTAACAACCTACTTACTCCTTCAGTGAGAGTGACAAGGTTAAGTAAGAGCAAGATGTGGACCCACAAGAAAGTAGTCACCCAGGGATGCCTTTAGTCTTCGACTTCAGTTCACCCTTCACCAGCGAGCCATGTGAGGATTCAAGGTTCCAGGTTCAGTGGCCCGGCTGAGCTCCCTAAGAGAGAAGGTACAGCGGTTTGGGCCTACAGCAGCTGCTAGAGCTTCCTAGAACCTAGTCTGGTTGGTAGGTCAAGAAATCAAGGTTCTGCTCATTTCTCCAAGTCACGAAGGACAACTGGCCTCGTTTGGCAGGCCACGTATGCTCTGTACAGGCGAGCAGGAGAGTCTAGCCACCACACAAGCCACAAGGAGGAGGGTCCTCCCAGGACAGGAATCCTTTCATAGGGCTGGAACAGAATCACCAACTATCAGGCCCAGAAGGATGGGGCCTTGTCAGATTGTTCCTGTAGCACCTAACAGAGTGCCTATCACGTTAACAGACACACAACTCCTGCTGCTGGATAAACAAAAGAATCTCAGAATGAACAGAGTTTCAGGGGACAGGCCTCTGCCAGGAGCAGGTCATATCACATTAGATTTGCCAACGTTTTTCTTTGTCGGTCTCCTCAGCTAGGGTTAGGAGATATGCCCATCAGTTGAGTCTCAGTCATGCCTGAGGATCCCAGAGACCGGAAGAGAGGTCCACAAAAGCACAGAATGGGAGCCTTCCTCTACTCGCAAGGGTTCTCAACATGGGTGCACGTTATCACTGGAGGGCTTCTTGCTTGTGTCCTAATACCTGGATGGCGCCCTAGACCCAGACAGACCGGGATCTTGAGGACAGACATAAGCAACAGCATTTTTAGGAGTCCCTAGTGATTCTAACATACAGACGGGATGGAGGCCAGGTCAGTGAGGTGCCACCTTCTCAGGTGAAGCTGTAAGAAAACCTGAGAGACGACACCACAAATCTGGGGATCATGACGGAATAAATACCTTTTATGATTCTACGATTTACCCAGTTTACTCTTGAGCTTCAGAAAGCTAGACGGCCACCAGTAGGCAGAAGCTTTAGTTAAGAAATCCAACCATTAGGTTTTGCCAGAATATCACACTCCGGGAAAAAGAAGATAAACTTAAGACAATTTCTGACTGACTCATCAAGGTGGATACTGGGAGGAAGAGAAAGAAAAGGGGGAGGATACCAAGATCCTGCAGGAATGCAGCCTGACAAGGAACAGGGAAAGCACAAGACCAATCGCAAGGTAGATTAAAGGTTCCAATGAGCTGCACATGGGAATGAGCTTCACATGGGCCAGGGAACACCGCAGGAGGCCCATTCTGCTGCCACCAGGTCCCCAATAGCAGTGACGGAAAGGGACGTCTGTGCCACCATCAGGAGGGCACCGACAAGTCAGAAGGAAAAATGCTGAATGGATAATTAGATAAATTAGATAAATAGATTTAGAGCAGAGTAGGAGAGTGAGCAGGGATCACCGGAAATGCAAGGCCAACCTGGAACGCCCCTTGGTTCGCTCTCCACCTGAAAGAGGGAGGTGGCACCCCCGGCACAGTCCACGTTCCAGCAGGGACTCTGGGCAGCAGGCAGGAACAGACATGATGCCGGACAGGGAAACGAGCCTGAGATGCGCTCTCCACACTGTGCTCACAGCAGGGAAGGGAAAAGGGTCTCAGTTGCGACCACTGGTGACACAACAAATGAGGAAATCAGAAACCAGGCTTATTTGCCTGGTCACCATCGTGATCCTAACCATGTTTCTTTTTTTCCTAGAAACCTCAGGCAGAGGCTGCTTGCTGCAAAACCCTACTCAGAAGTGCCCAGGTGAAGAAGCACCATACCCTAACGGGGGTACACGACCCCATTCAAATCTTCTCTTTCATGCAGAGGAATGCCAGGCATGTTCTGGGAAGCCAGGAGCCTGAGCTGAGGAGAGACGCCGACTATAGGCTGAGCTGTTACTCTTGTGAGGTCAGTGAACATCCCAGGCTCCGTGGGGGTCTTGGGACTGAGTGCCTGCAGGTCCCCTATCCCTCACATACCTCACAGACCTCCTCCAAAGGTAATCTGGAGAAGTCTCTTTCTTAAAGAATCTAAGATCTGGGGCGCCCAGCTGGCTCAGTCAGAGGACCATGCAGCTCTTGATCTCGGGGTTGTGAGTTGGAGGCCCACGCTGGGTTTAGAGATTACTTAAGTAAATACATAAACTTTAAAAAATAATATATGATCTGTAGTCCATCTCATAAGGCAAGGCCCAACAACAGAAATAATCATGTAAGCTTAGCCAGGGAATGGGGGACCTCTCTAGAGCCACTAAAAAGGAGGCACCCGAAATGCAGAAATATAGGTCGGATTTTCAGAAGGTCAGAGGAGAACATATGAGAATCAGCTCCTGGGTGTGGGCCAACTGCCTTTAGCAGGATAAAAATAAAGGGAATGTTAAAAACTATTACTTCCATTTCCTAGAATTATTTATGATACCATGGTGCATATTTTCCTGGAAAATACAAGACATTCAACTGAAAAACACTATCAACTTATCTAAATTCAAATAAGAGACCATTACCAAATAAAAATCTAAAAAAATCACTACCAAAGGAAAAATGTTTACGAAAGGAAAAATCATCCAACCACCATCATAACAACAAAGCAACACAAAATACCTGGGAACGTTCTTGAGATTTCCTATTTAAGAACAACTATAAAACCTGATTAATAGTAACTGGAAAGACATAACAGGCTCCTGAATGATGACCCTGAATATTGCCAAGATAGCATTATTTTTAGGTTAGGGTTAATGAAATTTTAATCAGTATCTCAATGGGGCTCTATTTCTCCATAAATTGGAAAGTTACTTTTCAAATCATTTTAACATAGGAAAATGTGTTGAATATTATGGATGCATTTACAGAATACTGATTCTTCTTTTATACAGTTTGCACAGGCACAAACAAAAATGATACAGCCCAATCTATCATGTGATAATTACACCTAGAAATCTTACATTATCAAGAATTATCATACAAAATAATCATTTCAATTAGAAAAGGAAAATTAAATGAGTAGGAAAAAAGTTACTTTCCCATAGAAATCTCAATGATAAAGGTGTTGAGTATTTTGTTAGAGTTAAAATAACAGGTGGAGGAGCGGGGAGGCCCCTGGGCAGCTCAGTCAGTGAAGCATCCAGCTCTTGACTTCCACTCAGGTCATGATCTCAGGGTTGGGAGAGCGAGCCCTGCACCGGGCTCCACACTCAGCAGGGAATCTGCTTAGAATTCTCCCTCTCCCTCTGCCCCTCCTCCCACTTGTGTTCTCTCTCTCTCTGAAATAAATAAATAAAATCTTAAAAAAGAAAATAACAGGTGATCAAAACCACTAACATCAAGAGCAGACCGAGAAATGCTTCCTCGTTCGTCCTTTATTGCAGAAGCTCCAGGGCCAGTCCCCTCTGCCACCGATGGCTGAGCTGGCAGTTTTCATTGCAACACAAATCAAAAACGTAAACTGAAATCGGTGACCAGGTAGCGCAACAAAAGCTGGCACGAGTTCCTCGGCTCTGCTCAGGTGCAGCGGTGGTTTCCATCTAAGAGAGCTGCATTCTCCTAAGAAACAACCGTGTCATGCACGCAAAGCGAGTTCTGGTTCTTTTTTTTTTATTTATTTATTTGACAGAGAGAGATCACAAGTAGACAGAGAGGCAGGCAGAGAGAGAGAGAGAGAGGGAAGCAGACTCCCTGCTGAGCAGAGAGCCCGACGCGGGACTCGATCCCAGGACCCTGAGATCATGACCTGAGCCGAAGGCAGCGGCTTAACCCACTGAGCCCCCCAGGTGCCCCGCAAATTCTGGTTCTCAACTGACTGTTACACCCAAAAGCATGACGAGAGCTCATCCACAAAAAACATGCCTTTATAAACCAAAATATCTGGGTTGTTGGTTTCTGAGCTTTGCAAATATGTGAATTTTTTTGTTTTGCTCTTTGTAATTTGGCTCTCTATAACTCCTCACCACAATCCTTCAGTGAGCATTTAGGTCTACAGTCATATAGAAAAATTATTTTATAATAGAAAAAGCAGCATTTAAAAGGGATCTTCAGGGGCGCCGGGGGTGGCTCAGTGGGTTAAAGCCTCTGCGTTTGGCTCAGGTCATGATCTCAGGGTCCTGGGATTAGGCCCCGCATCGCATCAGGCTCTCTGCTCAGCAGGGAGCCTGCTTCCCACCCCCCCTCCAACCCCCGCCTGCCTCGCTACCTACTTGTGATCTGTCAAATAAATAAAATCTTTTTAAAAAATAAAATAAAAGGGATCTTCAGTTCTACCACCTTACTCTAGCAATTATTTCCCTTTACAGCATTTTCTGCCTGTCTTCATCAAGTGTAGTTTTTACGTAGTCATATACACAGTGTATATATAATTTTGGTTTTATATTTTTTATTTACATTTTATAACCACTGTCATCCTGCTCCATAATCTTCAAAATTAATATCTGAATACTCTGAATAATATTCTAACAGAATGATGTAATCTAAGTCAGCATTTCTCTCCAGTTGGGCATTTAGGTTGGTTTTTTCTTCAGTAAAGCTGGTGAAAAATCTTTGCATATATAGCATTCTTACGCTGTTGAATTCTTTTATTGGGATAATTTCCCAGAAATGAGATCATTAGCACAAAGGGTAGGAACATTTTTATGTCTCTTGGCAGGTATTATGGTGTCTTTCAAAAGGACCGTCTATGTCTATGCTCTAGAATGAATAAGCTTTCTATTTACTACTGCTGGACCAGCACAGATCTTGATCATTTTTAAGTTTGCTGCTACTAACTTAGTATGGATAAAACACTACCTTAATATTGCTCTAATGTGCATTCTTTCATAACTAGCAAGTTGAAATTTTTTTCCCTACACTTGCTTTTTCTTCATAATCATATTCCAATCTAAATTGGGAAGGCCTGTTCTCAGACAGGATCAAACACTATGCAGTGCTAACAGATAAAGCATGGGGATTATACAGGATTTGGAAACACGCAAAAGTCTGCACACTGGCAGAGCAGGAATCCAAACTTGGCTCTGCCATGTCCTAGCCATTTGACCTTGGCTCACTGTAAAATGGGATGACAGCTACCCCAGGTGGCTGCTAAGAGGACTGAGATCCCCCCTGCCCGTGGTTTTCAATTAGAGTATACATCTCCTCCGTGACTTTAAAATTCCTGAAGCCAGATTTAAGAAACGAAACAAATGAGCAAAGGAAAAAAGAGAGAGGCAAACCAAGAAACAGACCCTTAATTACAGAGAATTAACTGATGGTCACCGGAGGAGCGGGGGTGGGGAGATGAGTGACACAGTGATGGGTTGTGACGAGCAGCAGGTGATGGAGAGGATTGCTGGATCGCCACACTGCACACCTGAAATTAATGTCACGCTGTGTGCTAACTATACTGGAATTTAAAATTTGAAAAAAATAATGAAGTCAGGTCTCACCCCCAACACCCCACAGGAGCGTTCCCACCTCATACTCCTAGTGAAGCAGCACAGACAGGCAAAGCTCACAACACTGCATTCTCTTTCTCAGAGCTGACCTTGCTTCCTAACTTTACTGAGAAAACAGAAGCAATTATGGACTCCCACCAGCACACCGCCCAGGGTGCCTCTTACACTCCGCCTTCTCTCCCCACGTGGGAGCGAACCGCCTCCCACTCCGCTACCACACTCACTGCTGTCCCCCTCCAACTACAAGGTCACGGACTTAGCAAACGCCCCCTTTCTCTGGTGCATCAGTTCTTCCCTCTCTCTCTACCAGATCATTCTCATCATCAGCTTCTGGACACAGACTATCGTATCACCCATCCTCCCTCTCTCTCTCTCTTTCTCTCTCTCTCCTCTCTCTCTTTCACACACACACACACACACACACACACACACACATTCCCTTCTTTAACTTCTTAGCCATCTCTAGTTTCCACACTATTTCTCTGTTCCCTTCTACAGCAAAACTCCTCAGAAAAGGCTGTTTACACCTGCTGCCTCCAGTTCTCCTAGTCCCTCTTGAACCCACTCTAATCGGGCTTTCATCTCCTTGGAAACAGTACAGCAAGATCACAAACTACCCCATTTCTAAATACTGATAAATTCTTTGTCTCATCCAACTTGATCTACCACAGCTCTTTAAAATAGCTCCTCATGCCTTTCTCGAAGCTTATTCTTCGCTTGGCTTCCAAGTGAACCCTGTCTTCTGGTTCCTCTCCTGCCAAAGAGGCTGCTCTTCCTCAAATTCTTCTGATGATGATGGTGTCTCCTTTTCTCCCCAGCCCCGAGTGCTGCAGCTCCAAGATGCCATGGTCCCAGGACCTCCGCTCTACAGTCACCTCCCTGCTTTAAATCCCATCCAGGTACAAAGTTATTCCCAAGTTATTCCCAAGTTTATCCACATATATCTATATGGGTCAGATGATGTGTGTGATCTGTGTTTTCTGTTTCTTACTCCCTTTGCCCTTGTTTATAAACTAAATAAGGACAGAGACTACATTTTTCCCTGCTATCTCCCCAGAACCTGGCATGCACCAGGTGCTCAAGATATATTTCAAAGAATTAAGGCTGGCATCTGCCTCCATCAAACAATAACAGATTTCCATATCGATTTTTAAAAGAACACTTGGATAACAGCAACAACAACAACAACAACAAAAAAGAGCTCCTGGCAAAAGAAGAAAGACTCAGCAGAGGATTTGGAGAATAAATGTAGGTGCAGAAATCTCACACTGAGCAGAGCAAAATGCTAGAGCTGAAAAAACAGGAAGGAAAAGAAAATTAGGCAAGCTTTCCAAAACATCTAATATCTGAATGCCACACATGTCAAAAGAGAAGAAAAAAACCACTCCAGAAGACTTGCCACAACTGTGGCCACAAGTTTCCCCAATGAAAGGGTCCAGTGACTGCCCAGTGACGATGAGATGGCTCATCATCAAGTGATTTCAGAACACCGTGGACATAGAAGGTCCAGAAAGCATCCAGAAAATGGGAAACTAAATAGGTTTTGCAAAAAAGAACCACAGGTTAGAAAAGCACCAGTGGAAACTAGAAAACAATTCAAAATGATTTCAAGCTTGTACCTCTGAGACCCATACAATTATCCAGTAAGTGTCCAAGTAGAATACAGCCACTTTCAGACATGTAAGGTTTCAAAAATATTTACTGTCGTGTTTTCTTTCCTGGGCAGCTGACAGAGGACACACTTGACCATATGAGAGATTAAGCCTAGAATGAGGAGCTTATGAGATCTAAAAACCCAAGACTGGGGCGAGAAGAATCCCTGGGATGATTGCTGAGGGGCCAGCTGGGCAGCTGGCCTACAACGTTCCAGACTGTGTCAGAAGTGCAGGAGGGAGATTCTTCAAGAAATCAAAATGGCCGTCTTCTGAGCGTGCCAGGATAGGCTGGATATTGGAAAGGTACACAAGCAGGGGGTATTCTGAACTTAACAATCTGTTAAGAAACAAGGCAGACAGAAAGTCCTGCTCTCGGGGTGCAGGAAAGGACAGGGAGCTGACACACACTGTCTCAGCCTGTACGCTGCTCAGTGATGTGGGCACTGAAAATAGTTACAACTAAAATTAACTGTATTGGGAGGGTGGGGGGAGTAAAGGAAAGATGGGTGAAGTAGGGGGAGAGGAGAGTAAAAACGCCAAATCCGTCGCCACTACAGAGGCAATGACTAACAGCCGACATTGGGATTTGGAGATAAGGAGGTAAATGCTACATGGAGAGGATGACAAAGTTGATGGCGGGTGCGTCTGGGAGTCTGGAGGGCTGCGCGCTTCTGTTTTCCATTAAGAGCCACACAGAACTCTGTAACTCCCCACAGAGACATCCAAGGAAAAAATAAAAATTTTATCAAGAGGTCCCACCACACTGAACTACCAGAGGAAGAGGGCTGGGTTCCAACTTCACAGAAGCACGATTTAACAGCGTGGGCCCCCAGTGTTCCACGTGCACACCCTTTGACCTAGCAGCCCCGCTTCCATGAACGGACGAGGAAAGCCACAGCACACGGGTAAAGGGCTGAATGAATCAGCGTATTCGCTGACCGCATTTATTCTACTAAAAAACCAGAAACAACTGTCACTTCACTGTGCTGAAGAAGAGCAGATCTCGGCTCAAATCCTAGCAACTACTGCTTGCTACCCGTGTGACAACAGGGACTCAAGTGCATGCAATACAAAAATAATAATCATACACACCCAACATTTATACGTTGGGAGGAGAAGCTGATTTAATACGTGAACTGTGCCTGCTTGGTATGAGTAAAAAGGTACAATACCTGTTCATTATCAAAATTCTCTTTTCTGCACTCTTCTGGATTACCTGAATTTCTCTTCTGATGAAAATACATCTTTTGTACAAATACAATAACCCTTTAGTTAAAAACAGTTTTATTGTAAAAATACAAAAAGCAGAGAAAGAAAAAGGACATATAATCCCACTGCTTGTCAATTATATAAAAGAAGTATGTATGTCCCCATTTGAAACCACCCCTACCCTCCAGTTAACTAGCAATTTTTTTCTCTGCTTATGCAGACACACATACACACATATAATTCTTTCCTTATTAAATAAAACCAGAATCATGTCACTTTTTTTTTCCATTTTTCAATACATTGTATTCATGGTTCCATAACCTCATTCTTTTTACAGGGTACACAGTATTCTGTGTGGCATGTAGTAAAAATTTAAGCCTTCCCCTATTAAAGAACTTCCAGACTACTTTCCACTTTTTGCTACTGCAGGACTACAGTGTGAACACATACCCTTACGTAACAACTTATTATTAGATTCCCAGAGGGGGCTGATTCACAAGGAATGGAGTTTCTTTCATTGTTTTTTAAAAAATATTGAACAGATACAAAAATAGTTTTAAAAGTCATATGAGGTAGGCAGTACTAACAGCGGCGCCTGGGGGGCTCAGTCAGTGGAGCTTCTGATTCTTGGTTCCAGCTCAGGTCATGGTCTCAGGGTCATGAGATCACCCAGGGTCAGGCTCTGTGCTCAATGGGGAGTCTGCCATGAGGACTCTGTCCCTCTGCCCCTCCCTTACTCACATTTTCTCTCTCTAAGATTAATAAATCTTTAAAAAAAACACTATAATCACTCCCACTGCCCATCCCTTTGGTGAACTATCATTATGTTTGAAGTTTCCCATCACCCCTCCCTGACTCCAGGACAGAGATCTTGTGAGAGGTGCCCCAGGTCAATCTTTTTTTTTTTTAAGATTTTATTTATTTATTTGATAAGAGATCACAATTAGAGAAACAGGCAGAGAGAGAGGAAGCAGGCTCCCCGCAGAGCAGAGAGCCTGATGCAGGGCTCAATCCCAGGACCCTGAGACTATGACCTGAGCCAAAGGCAGAGGCTTTAACCCACTGAGACACCCAGGCACCCCTGGGTCAATCTTTTACTTTTTCTTCTCTTTGCTAAAAGAAACAAACATATCATTAATGCTTCCTTTTTCCTATCTTTAGTCATTACAACATATAGTATCTTCTCATAGGGTTTTTTTTCCCTTCTTCTCATACGTTTATTGGCTATTTGTATTTCTTTTTCCATAAGCTGCTTCTTCATTTCCTTTACCTTCTTTTGGGTTGATCTGGCTGCTTTATTTTCTGATTTACAGAACTGCTGCACATGAGGGATATTAACTTGCTGGAACTCTAATGTTGCAGATAATACTGTGCCCTTCACTAGAGAAAGTGTTACATTGCCATGTGGAGAGCTCTGTTAATTTTCCCTCTGGCTTCCCCAGTTTAGGTATTTGCCCATATACTCTTCAGAATTTTGTTTTACACGTTTAGATTGTTCATTGACGTAGACTTGACTTTAGTAGATGGTGGGGGAATAGGGCTTTATTTTCTCCCAAATGCACAGCCAGTCATTCTAATAGCATTTACTGACTAACTCCTTTCTCCATCGATCTAATGATTTTACTACACATCCAGTTTTCACATACATACATGGATACGTGTCTGTACGTGTGTAAGATGTGCACGTGCATGTACGTATATGTATACACATATGACGTTTATGTTTACACGGTTTTCAGACTCTGTTCTCCTCCACTGCTCTGTCTCACCCGGGGAATGCCACGGAGCCAGGTCCAAAGAAATCACTCACCTGCCCTTCTTCGTCAAAAGCCATGACCACCACGGCGGCTCCAAACTTCTTAATCTTCCTAGCCTTCGCCAAGAAGTCGTCCTCTCCCTCCTTCAGGCTGATGCTGTTGACAATGCATTTCCCCTGGCAGCATTTCAAGCCGGCTTCAACCACGGCAAAGTTGGAAGAGTCAATGCACAAGGGCACCTAGATCAGAGGGGCACGGAGAAGCACAGGAAAACCGCAAGTCACCATGGACTCCCTTCCACGGGCTGGCACCCAAACAGTACCTATTTCATATGCAGGGAATAACAGGAGCATGACAGAAAAAGGATCTGCATGTACTTGTTCTTTTAAAGCCCAGAACACTTGGAGTGATTCCAGTCCTACGAGGGACCCCACGCAGGAGCCCGGGATTTGAAAATCAAAGATCACAGATGAACACCAGGATGAAATCACGGAGCTCAGTCCACTGGCTTCTTCGTCAGGTTACACCTTCCGCTGCCTACACCTCAAACAGGATTCTGGTTTCCTGGATCTGACTCCGGGATTAATGTTTGGCCTCACAGCCTCGGGAATAGCCCTCCGGCCTATTCAAATCCAATCTTCCCCTTAAAGAATCAAGCTCCTGACCAGATAAAATAAAATTTTCCTCTTAGGAAAAGACATAATATTTAATAAAAGAATGTAACTACAACAAAGGACAAAGTTGAAATGCACAGATGAGAACAGGTTCATTTTAAAGAGTCTCCATGCATTCACGCCTCTGCTCCAGGAAGGGTAGAAAATAAGGGTTTCGAAGCAGGACTAGAGTCAAGCACAGAAATGAAACACGGCAGCCGATCTAAGCTCCGCTGCTTAAGTCAGTCAATAAATACATATTTAGTGACAACCGCATCAGGCCCCAGCTAGACTTGGGGGCAATGACAGAGCAGGGGGCTCCCTAGCTTTCCCGAGCTTTATGAAGATAAACAATTGAATAAATAATGACCTAAAGTGTGGGAGACGGGAGGGCAGGAGAGGAACACAGGTGCCATGAAAGCCTGCTTCAGGGGCACCAGACCCCACCTGTGGCACAGGGAGGGCGGGCCAGGAGAATTCTCAGAAAGGCTCAGCTCTTCCTCAGGCCACATCTCCAAAGGTGAGAGCACAACGGGACCAGGGGTCCATCAATTCTACCCTTTCCTACTGCACTGGTCATGACAGGTTTGCAAGGAAAGGAGTCAAGTACCAGTGCCAATCCCAGGCTAATGTTTTAAAGCTCTGGGTGAGTCTGGTGTCCTAGCTCTGCTGGTGAAAAGGTGCTAGTCACACCTTTTTATGCTCGACTCCAGCTCTTCATAATTTGGTCTCTAAGAAATTTTGGTAGGAGGTCCAATCCAGGAAAGAGAAGGAAAAAAAAATTACTGGCGCAATCAGAAGAGTAATTAATAATGTCTTAAGTTAAACACAGTTGTTCATAGTGGAGGCACTCTCATCTGCAGGGTTCCGGAGTCAGACAGAGCAAGAATGACTGCTCCCACTTCGGGCCGGAGAAAGGAAACTCGGGTCAACAGTCAGTTGACCATAGGATACGTCCGACTTCAGGCAGAGCCCCTTTCCCACCACTCGGCTGATGAACAGCTTCTCCCCCTCTGATTCTGACAAACTTGGAACAAGTCATTTGGCTTCTCTGCATCTTAAATTCTCAAAGTATTTACTCCCAGAGGAGTGACGAGGCTTTTACTGAGGAGTTTTCAAGACACAAATGAAAGACGGGTTAATGCACTGCTTATCACGGAACATCTAACTTAAGCATTTGCTGAAGGCCTAATGAAACACTGACAGCCCCATCTCTCAAAGCACTAGGAAGTTTCTTTAAAAAAGAACTTCACAGGGGTGCTTGGGTGGCTCAGTGGGTTAAGCCTCTGCCTTGTGCTCAGGTCATGATCCTGGGGTCCTGGGATTGAGCCCTGCATCAGGCTCTCTGCCCAGCAAAGAGCCTGCTTCCCCCCTCTCTGCCTCCCTCTCTGCCTACTTGTGATCTCTCTCTGTGTCAAATAAATAAATAAAATCTTAAAAAAAAAAAAAAAGAACTTCACAAATCACTTCTCATCACAAATTCAATAGTAAAGAAATGAAGTAAAAATTTTAAGGATTTTAGAATGCACCCAAAAATTTTTTTTAAAAATTGGACACACTAATTAACTTTCATCTTTTAAAGAACAAATGTAAAAGCTGACACTATTTACATTTAATCTTATTTTATAGTTCTGTTAACTCTGATAAACCCCAGAAGGTCTCTTCCTCCCACGATAAAGAAGAACTGCCTGAGGGTCCCTGTGCCTGGAATGGAGCTAACATCTTGGTAGCAATGGGCAAGTGTATCCTTCGGACGTGGGAAGCAGGTTCTTAGTCCATCCAGACATCAGAGGAAACTCAATCCAGAAACCTTGGAAACAGCTGAGCTTAAGTCACAGCTCTGGTTTACAGTGAAAGGCTGCCATCAGGGGACAAAGTGACAAACAGAAACCACTGGGCTTTCACTGTGGGAAAACAGAACACCAGGGCATGAGATGACAGATCCCTGGGGCAAGTGACAAAGTTAGAGTGACAGACGAGGGCACATAAATCTCATTTTGTACAACCTTGGCGATGTCGGGCTCGGAAGCAATGAAGTTGCAAAATCTGGTCATGGCACTCGAACCATCCAGCATGCCATCATCCATGTTGATATCCAACACCTGCGCTCCCATTTCCACCTGCACTTTGGCAATGGTCAGTGCTTCCTGAGGGAAGAACGCCAGAGGAGGCACCATTAGGAGAAGGTGACTCAAGAGAAAGCTACCCAATTTATTCCCACCCACCCCCCTCCAGCAGTCCTTTCAAATCAGACTGGGCGAACCAGCCTCCTCAAGTCTGCGCCGACTCTCCTCCCATCCATCATCATAGTCTGACGACTGGCCTTCCTTGCACATCTCCTCCCTCATGTCAGTCATGACTCAGAATCCACCAAGGCTCTGTCTTCCTGCCATAAATAAAGAAGTTCAATTCCCCAGCCTGGCATTCAAGGCCTTCTGTGACCGGACCCTGTTGCCTCACCTAACTGAATGCCCCACTCCTCCCCTCCCAGTTCCCTTCACCAAGCCATGTGTGTTTCCACTTCAGGGCCACAGATCACGTCGTCCCCTCTGCTTGGGATACAACCCCCTTCCCTTTTATACTGTTCAGGACCCAGCTCAAGCCCTAGCTCTTCCCAAAAAAGCCCTCAGAGAAACTATCAAAAATTTCTGTGACTCTTGTGTTTGCCAAGACATGCAAAGTGTATTGTAGGCCATTGGTAAGAGTTATATGAACTAGGAGGTAAATAAAATCCAGCAGGTTTTTATACTGGAAGGCTTTTCAAATCCATTAATACACTGTTTCACACTGTAAATATCCAAGAAGAGAATATGTGCCATTTCCCACTGGTGACCACTGAAGGAATAATCTTGCTGGCTCAGGGTTCCAGAGAACATACTTTGGGAGGGAAACACTGTTTATTCCATAACGGCCTGCTGCTTCTGTAACTTCTGTAACAACTGTGATCATTACATCATCGTGGTTTATGAGATCATCATTTCCTCAGGATTTCATATTAGCTAATTCCTCAAAATAGAGTATAAGTGTTTGGAACTCTGGAAAGATCTTAGGTTTCTCCTGCTCTCCTCTGAACAAGACTGGGCAAAATATACATGTTCCATAATGCTTTCTAACTGATAAAACAGGGTTCATTTTAGGTCTGCACTGTATGTTTTGTCATGTAATAAAATAAATAGGGAGGGAGGAGTCAAGATGGCGGAGAAGTAGCAGGCTGAGACCACATCAGGTAGCAGGAGATCAGCTAGATAGCTTATCTAACCATTGCGAACACCTACAAATCCAACGGGAAATTGAAGAGAAGAAGAGCAACAATTCTAGAAACAGAAAATCGACCACTTTCTGAAAGGTAGGACCTATGGATAAGTGAATCCAAAGCGAGAGGAAGATAAACCGCGGGGGGAGGGGCCGGCTCCCGGAAAGCGGCAGAGAAACAGCACAAAAATCAGGACTTTTAAAAGTCTGCTCCACGGAGGGACATCGCTCCAGAGGCTAAACTGGGGGAAAGCCCACACGGGGTCAGTGTAACCCCAGGTCCTGCGGGGGTGTCTGAGTGTCGCAGAGCTCACAGGTATTAGAGCGGGGAAGACGGCTACAGCGACAAAGCCAAGGAGTGAGCTCTCAGCTCGGGGTTACCTTGAACCGGGCACAGGCTGGGTGAGCTTGGAGCGCGGCCAGAGGCCAGGGAGACTGAGTGACTGAGCACTTTTCTCCAAGCGCACGGCTGGAGGCCAGGGAGACGGAAGCAACCAAGCGCTTTTCTCCAAGCGCAATGGATTGAGCACTTTTCTCCAAGCGCGACCGGAGGCCAGGGAGACAGGAGCGATTGGGCGATTTTCTGTGAGGGCGAACTGAGGCGCGGGGCCCCGAGCTCTCGGCTCCTCCAGGCCGAAGATTGGGAGGCCACCATTATCATTCCCGTCCTCCGGAACTCTACGGAAAGCGCCCAGGGAACAAAAGCTCCTGAAAGCGAAACCGAGCGGGTTACTTAGCCTGGTCCCTGATAAGGGTGGGGCAATTCCGCCTCCAGCAAGACACTTGAGAATCACTACAACAGGCCCCTCCCCCACAAGATCAACAAGAAACCCAGCCAAGACCAACTTCACTTACCAAGGAGAACAGCGGAATTCCAGAGGAGGAGAAAGCATATCTTATCTGGACAAAATGACAAGGCGGAAAAACTCACCACAAAAAAAAGAACAAGAGGCAGTACCGAAGGCTGTGGACCTAATCAATACAGACATTGGTAATATGACAGATCTAGAGTTCAGAATGACGATTCTCAAGCTTCTAGCCGGGCTCGAAAAAGGCATAGAAGATATTAGAGAAACCCTTTCCGGAGAGATAAAAGCCCTTTCTGGAGAAATAAAAGAACTAAAATCTAAACAAGTTGAAATCAAAAAAGCTATTAATGAGGTGCAATCAAAAATGGAAGCTCTTACTGCTCGGATAAATGAGGCAGAAGAAAGAATTAGTGACATAGAAGACCAAATGACAGAGAATAAAGAAGCTGAGCAAAAAAGAGGCAAACAAATACTGGACCACAAGGAGAGAATTCGAGAGATAAGTGACACCATAAGACGACACAACATTAGAATAATTGGGATTCCAGAAAAAGAAGAAAGAGAGAGGGCAGCAGAAGGTACATTGGAGAGAATTATTGTAGAGAATTTCCCTAATATGGCAAAGGAAACAAACATCAAAATCCAGGAGATGCAAAGAACGCCCCTCAAAATCAATAAAAATAGGTCCACACCCCGTCATCTGATAGTAAAATTTACAAGTCTTAGCGACAAAGAGAAAATCCTGAAAGCAGCCCGGGAAAAGAAGTCTGTAACATACAAGGGTAAAGACATTAGATTGGCAACAGACTTATCCACAGAGACCTGGCAAGCCAGAAAGAACTGGCATGATATATTCATGATATATTCAAAAATGATAAAAACATGCATCCAAGAATACTATATCCAGCTAGGCTATCATTGAAAATAGAAGGAGAGATAAAAAGCTTCCAGGGCAAACAAAAACTGAAAGAATTTCCAAACACCAAACCAGCTTTACAGGAAATATTGAAAGGAGTCCTCTAAGCAAAGAGAGACCCTAAAAGTAGTAGATCAGAAAGAAACAGAGATAATATACAGTAACAGTCACCTTATAGGCAATACAATGGCACTAAATTCATACCTCTCAATAGTTACCATGAATGTAAATGGGCTAAATGCCCCAATTAAAAGACACAGGGTATCAGAATGGATAAAAAAACAAAACCCATCAATATGCTGCCTACAAGAAACTCATTTTAGACCTGAAGACACCTCCAGATTTAAAGTGAGGGGGTAGAAAACAATGTACCATGCTAATGGACATCACAGGAAAGCTGGGGTGGCAATCCTTATATCAGATCAATTAGATTTTAAGCCAAAGACTATAATAAGAGATGAGGAAGGACACTATATCATACTCAAAGGGTCTGTCCAACAAGAAGACCTAACAATAATACAATAATAGTAGGGGACTTTAACACTCCCCTCACTGAAATGGACAGATCATCCAAGCAAAAGATCAACAAGGAAATAAAGGCCTTAAATGACACACTGGACGAGATGGACATCACAGACATATTCAGAACATTCCATCCCAAAATAACAGAACACACATTCTTCTCTAGTGCACATGGAACATTCTCCAGTATAGACCACATCCTGGGTCATAAATCAGGCCTCAACCGGTATCAAAAGATTGGGATCATTCCCTGCATATTTTCAGACCACAATGCTCTGAAGCTAGAACTCAATCACAAGAGGAAATTTGGAAAGAACCCAAATACATGGAGACTAAACAGCATCCTTCTAAAAATGAATGGGTCAACCAGGAAATTAAAGAAGAATTGAAAAAATTCATGGAAACAAATGATAAAGAAAACACAATGGTTCAAAACCTGTGGGACACAACAAAGGCAGTCCTGAGAGGAAAATATATAGTGGGACAAGCCTTTCTCAAGAAACAAGAAAGGGCTCAAGTACACAACCTAACCCTACACCTAAAGGAGCTGGAGAAAGAACAAAAAAGAAAGAATAAACCCAGCAGGAGAAGAGAAATCATAAAGATCAGAGCAGAAATCAATGAAATAGAAACTAAAAAAACAATAGAACAAATCAACGAAACTAGGAGCTGGTTCTTTGAATGAATTAATAAGACTGACAAACCCCTGGCCAGACTTATCAAAAAGAAAAAAGAAAGAACCCAAATAAATAAAATAATGAATGAAAGAAGAGAGATCACAACCAATACCAAAGAAATATGAACAATTATAAGAACATACTATGAGCAACTCTACGCCAACAAATTCGACAATCTGGAAGAAATGGATACATTTCTAGAGACATATAAACTACCACAACTAAACCAGGAAGAAATAGAAAACCTGAACAGACCCATAACCATTAAGGAGATTGAAACAGTCATCAAAAATCTCCAAACAAACAAAAGTCCAGGACTAGACGGCTTCCCAGGGGAATTCTACCAAACATTTAAAGAAGAATTGTTTCCTATTCTCCTGAAACTGTTCCAAAAAATAGAAATGGAAGGAAAACTTCCAAACTCATTTTATGAGGCTAGCATCACCTTGATCCCAAAACCAGACAAGGACCCCATCAAAAAAGAGAATTACAGACCAATATCCTTGATGAACACAGATGCGAAAATTCTCACCAAAATACTAGCCAATAGGATTCAACAGTACATTAAAAGGATTATTCGCCACGACCAAGTGGGATTTATTCCAGGGCTGCAAGGTTGGTTCAACATCCGCAAATCAATCAATGTGATACAATACATTAATAAAAGAAAGAACAAGAACCATATGATACTCTCAATAGATGCTGAAAAAGCATTTGACAAAGTGCAGCATCCCTTCCTAATTAAAACTCTTCAAAGTGTAGGGATAGAGGGCACATCCCTCAATATCATCAAAGCCATCTATGAAAAACCCACCGCAAATATCATTCTCAATGGAGAAAAACTGAAAGCTTTTCCGCTAAGGTCAAGAACACGGCAGGGGTGTCCGTTATCACCATTGCTATTCAACATAGTACAAGAAGTACTAGAAGTCCTAGCCTCAGCAATCAGACCACAAAAAGAAATTAAAGGCATTCACATTGACAAAGAAGAAATCAAACTATCACTCTTTGCAGATGATATGATACTATATGTGGAAAACCCAAAAGGCTCCACTCTAAAACTGCTAGAACTTATACAGGAATTCAGTGAAGTGTCAGGATATAAAGTCAATGCACAGAAATCAGTTGCATTTCTTTACACTAACAACAAGACAGAAGAAAGAGAAATTAAGGAGTCAGTCCCATTTACAATTGCACCCAAAACCATAAGATACCTAGGAATAAACCTAACCAAGAGGCAAAGAATCTATACTCAGAAAACTATAAAGTACTCATGAAAGAAATCGAGGAAGACACAAAGAAATGGAAAAATGTTCCATGCTCATGGATTGGAAGAACAAATATTGTGAAAATGTCTTTTCTACCTAAAGCAATCTACGCATTTAATGCAATCCCTATCAAAATCCCATCATTTTTTTCAAAGAAATAGAACAAATAATCCTAAAATTTATTGGGAACCAGAAAAGACCTCGAATAGCCAAAGGAATATTGAAAAAGAAAACCAAAGTTGGTGGCATCACAATTCCAGACTTCAAGCTCTAATACAAAGCTGTCATCTTCAAGACAGTATGGTACTGGCACAAAAATAGACACATAGAACAATGGAACAGAATAGAGAGCCCAGAAATAGACCCTCAACTCTATGGTCAACTAATCTTTGACAAAGCAGGAAGGAATGTGCAATGGAAAAAAGACAGCCTCTTCAACAAATGGTGCTGGGAAAACTGGACAGCCACATGCAGAAAAATGAAATTGGACTATTTCCTTACACCACACACGAAAATAGACTCAAAATGGATGAAGGACCTCAATGTGAGAAAGGAATCCATCAAAATCCTTGAGGAGAACACAGGCAGCAACCTCTTCGACCTCAACCACAGCAACTTCTTCCTAGGAACATCACCAAAGGCAACAGAAGCAAAGGCAAAAATGAACTATTGGGACTTCATCAAGATCAAAAGCTTTTGCACAGCAAAGGAAACAGTTAACAAAACCAAAAGACAACTGACAGAATGGGAGAAGATATTTGCAAACGACATATCAGATAAAGGGCTAGTATCCAAAATCTATAAGGAGCTTAGCAAACTCAACACCCAAAGAACACATAATCCAATCAAAAAATGGGCAGAGGACATGAACAGACATTTCTGCAAAGAAGACATCCAGATGGCCAACAGACACATGAAAAAATGCTCCACATCACTCAGCATCAGGGAAATACAAATCAAAACCACAATGAGATACCACCTCACACCAGTCAGAATGGCTAAAATTAACAAGTCAAGAAATGACAGATGCTGCCAAGGATGCGGAGAGAGGGGAACCCTCCTACACTGTTGGTGGGAATGCAAGCTGGTGCAACCACTCTGGAAAACAGTGTGGAGGTTCCTCAAAAAACTGAAAATAGAGCTACCCTATGACTCAGCGATTGCACTACTGGGTATATATCCTAAAGATACAAACGTGGTGCTCCAAAGGGGCACATGCACCCAAATGTTTATAGCAGCAATGTCCACAATAGCCAAACTATGGAAAGAACCTAGATGTCCATCAACAGATGAATGGATAAAGAAGATGTGGTGTATATATACGATGGAATACTATGCAGCCATCAAAAGAAATGAAATCTTGCCATTTGCGTCAACGTGGATGGAACGTGGATAGAACTATGTCTCTGATTGACTTATTTCGCTTAGCGAAATAAGTCAATCAGAGAAAGACAGCTATCATATGATCTCCCTGATATGAGGAAGTGGAGATGCAATGTGGGGGGCTTGGAGGGTAGGAAAAGAAAAAAATGAAAGAAGATGGGATCCGGAGGGAGACAAACCATAAAAGACTCAATCTCAAAAAACAGACTGAGGGCTGCTGGGGGGACAGGGAACAGGAGAGGGTGGTGGGGATATGGACATTGGGGAGGGTATGTGCTATGGTGAGTGCTGTGAAATGTGTAAACCTGGTGATTCACAGACCTGTACTCCTGGGGATAAAAATACATTATATGTGTATTAAAAAATAAATAAATAAATAAATAAATAAATAAGGATAAAAATAGCTTCTAAGGTTGTCTTATTTTTTCTTTAGCTTAAGAAGACCAAATCAAAATTTTAAGCAACTGTCATGACAAAGCAGGCCTATCCCTTTGGCATATGCCATAAGGAAGACCATCTGTAATGACCAAAGGTTACACGAGAAAAGGGAGCACAATAAAATTTAGCACATCAAAAAATGTTTTTTCAGTAGCAGCAATGTGTTAAGTACTCTAAAGAATTGAGAGCATGCGGCCCAGTCCCTGTTCCTGGAGGGCTTGCGTCTGGCTGGGAGCCTATGACATAGTCACAAACAGCCCACAGCATTGTGGTGGGAGTCAAGTGCGAGATGGCCTACACAGCAGTGGAGGGTCGGTATCTGTGGCCTGAGATGGAGGAAGCCACCCCCTGGAGGACAGACTGGAGGAAGCAGAGCAGAGACAGCAAACAACCTGGTGAGACCAGAGACAGAAAAAGCTGAAAAAGCTGGAAAGCAGAGATGCCAATACCTGACCTTTCTGTTCCAGAAAAGTCACCAAGTAAAAGCTTGAAGGTCCAACCTTCCCAAACAGGCAGGCTAAAATGACGTCATTTGTACAAGATGAGCAAAAATCAGCCCTGGAGCTTCTTTCAAGGCCAGTGTTCCTTGGTTAAACCACAAAGCCCTGAGGGATCGATATCTCAAGGAAAACTACAATCCAGTGAGTTGCACCTAGCAATCCCCTGCCAGATCCCACTGCCTCCTCCTCCTGTGTCTTCTAGGCAGAGACAGTGTAGATGCCGGGTCTATCATTCACTTGCTGTGAAACAACAGGCGAGTAGTTAACCTTCCCCCAGAGGCACATGGGTAAAACAGGGTAGGAAAAGGTCTGTGAGGATTCAGTGAGTAATGACATGAAGTGCCTCGCACCATGACTGGCACATAGTAAGACCTTATTAAAGGCTACATATTATTACTCCCATCTGTGCTCATCTTCCTAAAATGCCCTCTGTCCTTAGTATCAAATCTATCAAATCTGACAGACCAAAAGGACACCACAGAATGATCATAAGAAATCACAAATAGAAACATGGCCAACTGAAGAATGTTACAGAACTACAAAGGGTAATGGGGATTTCGGAGGAGAGCAAATATGAAGAAAAAAGAAGGCATGGCTGCAGAAGCAAGCCTTCTGGAATGTTCGGTGACAGATCAGCATGGGAGGACAGTCTGGTGTCTAAGTGGAGTGAAATGAATGGTGGTCTGAAGAGCTTGGATTTTCTCCAATCTGCACAAAATGTGACCCTGGGGAAGCTTCTCATCTGGGGGAAGGCTGCGACAGGAGCACGTGGGGGCAGCAAGCAGCAGCAACAATGCAGAGCAGAGGACGGGCGGGACCCGTCAGGAACCAGCAAAGCAGCTAAGCAGGCCTTGCCAGTGCCACAGAGGGACGCCACCAAGGGCTACCGTGAAGGGGTAACTAATAAGCCCATGAAGGATGATAAATGGGTCCTTTCTTTGTGATTAAAATTCAGTCTGCTTTGATACTGGTTTCTGGAAAATCTATTTCCTAAAGCTTGCGAAAACTCCAAGTGACAGTTGATGAGAAAATAAATCATCACGAAAGCCCAGACTAAATCCCTCCAATGTTTAACATCCTATTTTAATAAGGGAAAAAGAAAATCTACCCGGCTGTATAGAGTGGGCTCTTTGGGGATCAGAGCTTGCTGACCCACAGAGTGACCAAGCTGAGAAATAACTAACCCATCCTGTAGACTCTGCAAGGCGGGAGCCTATTCGTTCTTTTCCGTGCGCTTGTTTACTTTAGTCTAGGGCTAGGACCATCAAGACCACCACCCTAGTCAGCTGTTGGATATGGTCATGAGGAAGTGACCAGGAATGCTCTTGGCTTCCTCTTTCCCTGAAAGGATTTGTGAGAAGCCAACATGAAGAGTATTCTCAAATTCTTAACCTTATTTCACAATTAGTAGAAATAGCCAGAACCTGGATCCCTCCCACCTCACCCCACTTCAGATCCCAGAGGCAGTTCTTTTTGATAAATATTAATAACAGTAGCTTCGGTCTTCCTTAGCCGCAGCCTCCCACCCACCCAGCCTGCTGCAAACACACATGACCATTCTCCTCACGGTCCGCAGAAGCTCTGCTAATAAAACTCAAAGGCAGAGCTGTCTCATTTACACGCTGTCTAGCCAAAAGCATGGCAGATGCCTCAAGGGTCTTAATGAGATGCTCACTTCATAGTTTCCTGCCATGATGAGTTTAGCAAACTTCCTGGATCCTGCCACGTTACAGCGCTCTCCAATGTTAACAAAGTTGGTGTACGGTCCGATCCTGAAGGGTTCTAGACCTTAAAAGGAGAAGCATTTTGAAAATTTTCTGAAAATTCATATGATGACATGAGACAGACAGAAAACAAATGTTTTCATTGAGAAAGAAGTTTCCGCGGCACAGCCCACAGGGCTAGACAGGATCCCTGATGTGCGATTAGGTCTGTGGCCTTCTCCCCCAGGAATATTTAAACACAACAAAGGCTACATGGACAGCCAGAACTCCCAAAAGAAGTATTTTAGAAGTTCAGATGTAAAATTTTTCTGAAGAACTGCTTCATACCAGCTCTGAGAAACAAGGAAACATTATCGTCATATCGCTATTTCACCAAGAGTGGGGGGCCGAAGCCATGAAGTTAGAATCAGCAGGATCGCTCCACAGCTGTCCACTCTGACATCAGTCTGAAGCCGGATGAAGCAAGCTTTCCTAATCCCCACAGCAGTGAGTGGAGGGCTTTACCTTATGTCTTTGATCCAGAGGCCAAGAACCGACAACCAGCAAGGATGAATGGGATCACAAGGAAAGACCCAGGCTGGACCAGGGAGAGTTGCCGCGCTCACCCCCCATTCATGAGCTGACGCTGGGAAAAGCGGGGCTCTCTGTACCTCTCTCCCGTTACAGGCCAACAGAGGGACAAATACCAACTTTATAATTATGAACACATGTGGGGACGTAAAAAGCAAGATGCAGCATCAAGCATCACTACAGCCCTTAACTGTTTTTGTCTACTCGCTCTATATAAACAGTGGGGCAAGGGGTCTTCCAGGGTGGTTACAGGTCGGGTAGAGGGACAGCCAGCCGCAGGTTCAAAGCCCTGTCCAGCTGTCTCAGTTCCCAGTTCCCAGCCCAGGGACACTTCTTTCATAGCCTCTGCTCATAAAAAAAGAGACTTAAAAAGGATGGTTTTTCGTACTTGTTTCATACATTTCATAGCACTATTATAAAAAGGAGACTAGAGATCGCTGGATAAGCATAAAATTAGCACCAGCAATCATAGCCGTTGTTGTCAATAAAAGAAAATGGCTTTTGTGTCCTTTGTCAAAGCACTGGTTGAGAAAGAACAAAGTATCAGGGAGAGGAAAATAACGAATATGAGGTAAGTAATCACAGAAGTATTCCAGACTGTTTGAGGGATGGGGGCAGCTATGCTGTCCCAGTTTTGTCCTGTGGTTTCTTCCCACTGGTAGTGACCCTCCACATGAGCCTCAGGATGTCTCCCAGTCCTTAGTCAGATCCAGGGCTCGCAGGGCAGGCAAACAGCGGTGCTGACGCCCAAATGCTGCTGTGGTTCTGCGTCACCGCCTTATAAGCCCCACACACAGTTATGCATGTGAAGTATCTGACATACAAAATACCTTTTTCTTAAGTTTGCAATCCATGAAAGACTATGTTTAATGTCATTCTTTTAAAATCTGAATGAATGTGATTTTTTTTTTTAAAGAATTTTATTTATTTGACAGAGAGAGAGATTACAAGTAGACAGAGAGGCAGGCAGAGAGAAAAGGGGAAGCAGACTCCCCGTTGAGCAGAGAGCCCGATGTGGGGCTCGATCCCAGAACCCTGGGATCAGGACCTGAGCCAAAAGCAGACACTTAACTGACTGAACCACCCAGGTACCCCGTGAAGGTGATTTTTAAACAATTTAGAAATAGCACATGAAATTCAAATCAGAAGAAGAGGATTCTTTCACTCTTACATCTAAATTTGTTTAAAAAATCATATCTAGGGGCACCTGGGATCAGTGGAGAGCCTGCTTCTCCCTCTGCCCCTCCCCCTGCTTGTGCTCTCTCAAATAAATAAAATCTTAATAAAAAAATAAATAATAATCTCATCTAAGTGGTTCTCTTCTTGTTTCAACTGTGGCAAAGGCTTACTATTTAAATGGCTAGCGCTTGGCTGAAGCAAACAATAATTTTAAGATCTAAGGATATAGTAAACTATCGTAACATACCTCTCTCTGTTTTCTGGAGAATAAAAAGAAAACATGGAAGACTGAAGAGGGTTTTTAACCCAACTTCACACTCACTGGGATGAATTCAATGAAGTTATGGTCTGAGAAAAGTAGGTGTGTTCCTTTTGCTGTCCCTTGTATTTTATTTTAATTTTCTTCAAGGAACGTTAAGGAACAAAAATATTTCAATTCAGAGAGATGCTAAATTTGAAATTATTAGGGTGCATAATTTCCCATGAACAGTTAAGAATCTGTTTATATACAAACATATATTTTACTGTTTTCCTTAGAGATACTACCTAAGAATATACCATTGAAGTATTATGGTGAAAACATAACATTTAAAGTTAATCTTATTGTATTTGTTTGTACTTGGTAAGACCTGAATGTGACAAACGTGTAAAGCACTGTCTTCTGTTGGAATTTGAATTCCTTCATTGATATGTGAAAGGTTTCCCAACTTTACTGTCGCTGACATCTGAACATGTTATTTTATAAATGACAAGATTCTAGGGTGGGAATTGAGTGGTTTCATTTTTTTCCTTTTAATTTTTTTTTTTTTAAGTTATGTCATTAAAAAAAACTCCAGTATTGTGGAGTAAACTTAGTATCTTGAAACATGTTTGGGTAAGGTCACACATATTTCTAAATGCTGTTTTTACTTGTATTTTGTTTTTGGTACGGCCAAATATTTAGCTTATTTTTCATAGTTCCTGATACTGTCAGAAATATCAAAATAAATTTGTTCCCTAAAAATAAAAAAAGTTGGCATGATAAACTCTTTTATTAATGTTCCTTATTTGAACATCAAAACTCATCCTCAAAAAGGGAGGGTGCCCACCTTATGGGACTGCTGAGCAGCACCAAACAGAATTGTCAATACACACCCCTCTCTGGTGACTCTGGGATTGTGACAATAATGTTGTTGAAACTACCACAATTTTCTATGAAGAGGCTGCTGTCATGACACACCACTGGCCCTGACAGTTTAGGATTTTCAGCAACTAATAGCAAGTCTGACAATTAAAACACTTAGCCCAGGGGCGCCTGGGTGGCTCAGTAGGTTAAACCCTCTGCCTTCGGCTCGGGTCATGGTCTCGGGGTCCTGGGATCGAGCCCCACATCAGGCTCTCTGCTCAGCGGGAAGCCTGCTTCCCTCCTCTCTCTGCCTGCCTCTCTGCCTACTCGTGATTTCTCTCTGTCAAATAAATAAATAAATTCTAAAAAAACAAAACAAAACAAAAAAAAACAAATACTTAGCCCATGGCTGAGAGTTTGTTTTCAAAGCCGTGCCTCACAGAGCCAGGGCCATGTTCAAAACCTATGCAAGGGCCCCACCTTGGGCAAACCACCTGTGCCTTCTGCCTATTGCCCACCACTGCTCTTCACCAGAATTCATTTAAATGCAAGAAAAAATATGTACGCTTCTTCGACCTAAGAAACAAGTTGCTTGGCACACGCATCACTACCACTTAGAATAAACATGTGAAATTAACCCACAAATGGTTTCTGAAATGGTAAAAATCATGTCTTTACCACTTACCAGATAGTAACATATGCTCTTCAAAAACAGTGGCAGGTGGAACTCTAGGCTTACAGTTCTTCACAGCTTTAGCAATCTCCCTGAGTTAAAAGAGAAAACACTAAATCCATTAATTCAGAATAAAATAAATTTAATTAAACTAATTCCCAGCTATGAAATTAAGTCTATTTAACATAATTATGCACATAATTATATACCTAATTCCAAATGTGCAGCAACAGTTATGCCTTTTAGTTTTCTCAGCAATGCAGAAAATGAATGTGTCAACTTTAACTTTTCTGTATTTTCCCAGTCTGCTGTGGACTGACTGCACCAGTTTCTGCCCTCAGGGATAGAAACGGAGATGTGCTATGGTTTATGCAAACACAAATGGCAAATCTCATTTCTTTCCCAAGCCCATAGAAGCTCTTTACTCCATGAAATATGTGCCTGCTTCTTAGTGGTTTAAAAGAAAAAAAGGCTTCATCGTTGAGAATAAGGGACATACATGAGGAGATGCCAGGAGTGGAGGCCTGTGTTTTAGGTCAGTTTTCCCCACTGAGCACAGAAAGCACAAAGGAGAGAGGGTCCATAGGAATAAACCACTAAAATGCGAAGACGATGACTCTTAAAAATTTGCTTTGATTATGCATCTACTTTTCAACCTTATTGGCTCTGGTAAATTATGTCTTTGATCAACCTGGAAAAATCTGGCTACTCCTCTAAATTTATCAGGGCTAGTATGATCTCCTTGCTTTGCTGCCCCTAGATTGGCAAGCAGACACCAAAGAAAGAGAACACACGTACGCGCACACACACACACAGACACAGAAACACACACAGACACAGAGAAACACAGGCACACACACACACACACACACACACACAAGACAGAGAGCCAGAGACACACACAGACATACACATGTATCTGATGTCGATACACAGAAACACACACACAGTTATTTTTAAAACAACTCTTTTTAAAAAGGAGGAGATAACCTTAAAAACAAAAAGAGATACAAAGATTTAAAAACAAAAAGAGATCCACCTTCGACTACTGATTACTTAAAAGAGATTTTTAAAATTCCACAGGCTCTGGGGCGCCTGGGTGGCTCAGTAGGTTAAAGCCTCTGCCTTCCGCCCAGGTCATGGTCTCAGGGTCCTGGGATGGAGCCCCCCATCGGGCTCTCTGCACAGCAGGGAACCTGCTTCCCCTCCTCTCTCTCTGCCTGCCTCTTTGCCTACTTGTGATCTCTCTCTGTCAAATAAATAAATAAAATCTTTAAAAAAAAAAATTCCACAGGCTCTTCACAGAGTCTATCACAGAAGCCAACAAAAGCAGTGGAATGTTAGGAAATTCAGGATGGTGGACACACCGCGCACATGGAAACAGACTCAGAACAGTGAGATGACTGGCTCAAAATAGGATCATCAGTCACGGCAGAGAAAAAAAAACAAATTATAAATAGCCAAAACTATATTCTGTGCCACTGGACTGCAACCCTCTTATAAGCCACAAAATGGCAAGGACACACTTGGCCAGGCTCTTCTTCCACACTCCCGTGCTTCACACACTCACATCGTGGGATAAGCAATGACGGTGTGACGTCTCTTGATCTCAAGGTGCCTGGTTGTCTTACCGTCTTCTCCTTCCCTGAGACAACTAATGGAGGCATGTATTTGCCCACAAGAAAGACGAACCATCCCTTCCTAATTTTCTGAATATTAGTTAGGTATTTAAGGAGAGAATATCATGACACCTGGAATTTGCTTTACAATATTCTAAGAGGAAAAAGTTGGATAATAGACAATACCAAAATCTTTAAAATTATGGAAACTCTGTGATAAGCACATGGAGAGTCATTTTATTATCTAATTTTGTTTTTTGGAATTTTTCACAATATAAAGATCTCAGTTTGCCAGGGCTGCCAAAATAAAATACCCCTGGCTGAGCAGCTTCAACAGCAGCCGTTTCTCAAGTTTCTGGAAGCTAGAAGTCTGAGACTCAGTGAGGCCAGGGCTGGTCTCCCCTCAGGCATCTCCTGCTAGAGACAGCCCTCTCCACCCTGCATGTTCACTCTGTCCCCACTGGGTCCCTTCCTCTGTGCATCTGTGTCCTCATCTGACCTCACAAAGACACCACTTGTATGGGATTCCGATCCACCCAATATGATCTCACCTAACCTTGTTTATCTCTTTAGAGATCCCATCTCCAAATAGAGTCACATTTCAAAGGAACTGGGCAGCAGGAAATTCAACACATGAATGGTGAGGGGGTGGAGGACACAATTCATTCCATAACAAAAGACCCATGTTTAGACTCCATCCTTACCTGATATGATCTGGGGTCGTACCACAGCAACCACCCACTATATTGACCAAGCCGTCCATAGCAAAGTCCTGCATTTCAGAAAACAAAGTTTCACGGAATCCGTCTGAATTCTAAACTTGCCTCTACCAATTCAGCAGAAGGAGATGACACTTCCTCAATAACAAATTTTTTGTTATAAAGAGAGAGTTAAACATACTTAATACAAAACATAAAGCTTTCACGTGCCCCAGATATCAGTTTAAAAGCAGGAAACAGTTCAGATGCTATGAAATCCTTCACACCATTTAGAAGTACAATTACATAATCATTTGCCTATTTGCTCATAATAAAGATTTTTTTCTTTTACCCGTAAGCTGAGCTGAATGAATGTGAGCTGGATAACTTATCAAGTAACAAAGTGAGCATCATTTTTTACATTTAAATTAAATTTTAAAGAACTAAAGAAAAAAATATTCAGGGTCGCCTGGGTGGCTCAGTCAGTTAAAAGTGTCTGCCTTTGGCTCAGGTCATGATCCCAGGGCCCTGGGATCAAGTCTCACGTCATCATCAAGCACCCTGGCAGGGAGTCTGCTGCTCCCTCTCCTTCCTCCTCTGCTTCTGACCCTCCCCCATCCCCACCTGTGCTCTGATCTCTCTCTCTCACATAAATATATAAAATCTTTTTAAAAAATAAAGAACTAAAAATTCATTTCCTCAGTCACATTTCAAGTTCTCCAATAACCACATGGTAGTGGCTAAATACGGGCCACTGGGGGTCTAGAGTTTAACCTTATGCTAGCTAGCAAAAGAAAGTAACTGAGGCAGGAAGTCAAGAAACTGGGAAGTCAGGAGTACTGAAAAGTTCATCTACTAGATAAGGAAGTGAAACCACAAGAGAGGAGTCAGAAATCATTTAGGAGAGAATGTTACTGAGTTAGAAGCTCAAAGTTCAAGGAATGAGCAAAAGACCCAGGGGTTAGTGAGCACTATGGTACCGAAACCTGGGGGAAAAGACCCAGGGATTAGTGGGCACTATGGTCCTGCAACCTGGGATTCAAAGATGGGAGGTGTATGGGCGACCACAGGGAGTAAGGAGGACATCTACTCCACCTAGCAGTTTGGTTGTGGTAGACTGAGGGAGGGGGCCCCTGTGGAGGCCAAGAAAAACAAGGCTGTACCCATCTCAAGTCTAGCCCTGACTAAGTGCAGCCATCTTGATGTTCCAGAGTATCACAAAATATTTCTTGGGTTCTGATCTACTCAGGTTAGCACTTTAAACAGTCCCTCTCTCCTTTAATGACTGATTTTAAACCCCTGGACTCAGCTGCCTCTGTCTTTTATAACTCCCCTATACATTCCCCAACTGATTAATGTTGACCTGAGTTGGTAGGGACAACTCTATACCCCTACTCAGCAGGAAGAAGTTACAGAAGATGAGACCTTCCACCTTCAACAACCTTCAAGATTTAAGTGTCAAAATTGTTCAGGGGGAAATGTGAAGGCCTAGAAGATTAAGGCCATCCCACCTCAGGTTTAGCTTTAGCGTAAGTACAGCCATCTTAGCTCCGGCAGCCATCTCAGACCACGGCGCCCAAGGGCTGAACTTTCCCCTACTTTGCTTTAGTAAGCCCCACCCTGCTTTAGTTCAGAGACACCACCCCACCCTGCTTTAGTAAGCCCCACCCTGCTTTAGTTAACAGGAACCCATAAATACCCCTAACTGAGCCCGGGGTCCAAGTCCCTACTCCCTGTGCCGGGTATACTTGGGCCCAAGCTTAAGCTTGTCAAATAAACCCTCGTGTGATTGCATCCGTGCTTGGCTCCTTGGTGGTCCTTAGACGCGAAAACTCGGGCATAAGAGCCCCCACTTGAGAGGACTGCAGAAGACAGCCAAGTTTCTGTTAGTCTGGGTCCCGCCTGACTGGGATTTTCCAACAGCCACCAGGGCCAGATGGGGAGAAAGATGCGGACACCGAGCCCCTCCCTCTGCCTCTACCACAGTAATTAGGAGTGGTTAAGCTTTTGTTATATATACACAGGGATTCCTTTAGGAGAAAATTCTACTTCTAAATATTCTAAATCTAAGATTCCATTTCTCTATCTTTTAAAAAACCAAATGAAAGACCATCCTTAACCTTTAGTTGTGTGGCCATCATATCCGGAGTTTCGTCGTAGTCACCAAACGTGTTGGGAAGACCTAAGAAAGCATTATTTCAAGCATTACTGAAAACCATCTTAACAAACAAGCTAGTGATCGTGAGGCTGTAGGTGTAAAAGTTAGGAAACTTTTTATTTATAATTAAATGGTGATTACTTGCAAAAACAAGTCATAGTTCTTAATACTGAACATAGTAAATGCAGAGATACCACACACACACCCCCCAAAATCACAAAGGAGCAAATAAACATAGACTGTTTCTCTTCTATTTGAAAGAAAAGAGTTACTACTATATGGGACAGAATTTCTCCAACTCCATCCCCTTCCCACGGAGGAAACTCAATCTTGTCAGCTACCTGCTTGGGGGTAGAGGCTGGGGGACTACTACATATCCTTTGAACTAATAAGCAACTGGCGTTATGAATAAAAAACACAGAACACAAATTCTCAAATTTTCCCAAGTTCCAATTTTCAAATAAATATTCCCAAGTAAAATTTTAACATTGAATTAACCAATTTCCTATTTTATTTATTAACTCCTTCCAGTTATCTTACGCCTTCTGGGAAATAAAATTTGGTGAGCATTAAGATACACTGATTTCGAGAAAGAAAGCTGGAAAAGGACTATATGCCCTAAGTAGCTTAAGCAAATGCTCAAAAACATTTACCAGGAAATCTGGTTAATCCAGAATGGGTTTACTAGTTTCTAACTGGGTAGTTTGAGAACTGTCCATAAATACCTGTATCTGTATCTGTATATAGAAAGCTAGAAGTGCTAACTTCCAGGAAGGAAAAAGCTGACATGGCAGCTTTTGTTAACATGGCAGAACAGAGAGGAGGGTCCCCCCCTCCCCTTCTTGGCATTCATCCCTTTGGCTCTGTTCACATGGCCAACACTGTCACACAAAGCAAGGCTCTGTAATTGGGCTTCATCCCCCAAAGTTCTGTCCAATCCTGCAGCTTTCAGGGTGAGTCACATTGTTCCTTCAAGTCTAGAGGCAAGCACTCTTCATTTAGAAAATGGCCACTGAATTTCAACTATGTACCAAGACCTGCAAAGCCAACTCTTTCAGCCAAACTCTTTTAACCCTCCCCACCCCTGTCCAGTGTATTTGGATATCCCCACGTGCAACTCCCTAGAAATACACACCTGCATTAGGATAACAGAGGACATAGGCTGTTGTACATTTCCCAATTGTTTCAATAAAAGGTCTCATTTCAGCTGCACCCAGAGCACAATTTAATCCAATGCTGTAAAAACAGTAAGAAGGTATCAGGAACATCATCTTGTATACAAGGTATTATACAAGGTATTTATGTATATCAAACATTACAATAAAGAAACGGCTATATTTAAAACCAAGCAGATAATAAATCTCTACTTTAGCTTTAGCACCTTTATTCGGATATAGTCAAAGCCATTTCACTGAAGATCCCTGAAACTCTGAATGTTTCTGTCCATGTCTGCAATGTCAGATGATCTTACAGCTAAGGACCGTGCCTTTCTCCTTGAAGAAGATCACAGTTTGATTACTGGTATACTGAAAACAGAAATACCAGCCAACTACCAGTGCTAACAGACATCTGATCTGAAAGCAATACTTAAAGAGAAGGAAAAAGGAAAATCAGGGATGTAGAAGAGAAGACACAGTGAAGATACCTGGAAGCCACTCTGGGAGTCCAGAAGACCAAGACTGAGTAGTCCTTGCTCTGTAGCGGACTTGCAAGGTGACCTTGGACTTACAATTTGTCCTCTTATAAATTAAGCTGGTATATCTATAAAACCAAGTTTCATTTTGCAAATGAAACTTATTATGGACTCAAATCAAACAGATCCAAGCAGAGCTGCTCTAATAGAAGTTTGCAGAGTGGAGGGCCTGAAACCCCTCCAATACCACTCTCAGTGGGGGCCCTGCAAGAATTCAGAAAATTAACTAGGAAGCTACTAGTCTATGTGATCTTTTAGTTTTTCATATTTCAATTTTTATCTTTTACTATGATTCCTAAGTGCAATGTGGTACGCTAGATTAGATCCTTAGGCAGAAAAAACAGCAATTGTGGAAATATTTGAAATCTGAATAAAGTCTGGCATTTAGTTAATAATATTACTATTCTTATTTTTGACAAAAGGACCATAGTTACATAAGATGCTAACATTAGGGAAAACTAGATGAAGAGTATATAGAAATTCTACTATCTTTGCAACTTTTCTGTAAATCTGAAATTATCCCCAAATAAAAAGTTTATTTAACAAATACACACAACACCCATTCATGATTAAAAACTCTCAGCAAACTAGGAATAGAGGAGAACTTCCTCAACTTGATAAAGAATATCTACAGGGGCGCCTGGGTGGCTCAGTGGGTTAAAGCCTCTGGCTTCAGATCAGGTCAGGATCCCAGAGTCCTGGGATCCAGCCCCACATCAGGCTCTCTGCTCAGCAGGAAGCCTGCTTCCTCCTCTCTCTCTGCCTGCTTCTGTGTGATCTCCGTCTGTCAAATAAATAAATAAAATCTTTAAAAAAAAAAAAAAGAAAGAAAGAATATCTACAGAAAACCAAGAGCTGACATGATAACTTAATGATGTAAAACTAGATGCTTTCCCCCTAAGACAGGGAACAAAACACAGGATGTCCCTTTTCAACTGCTAATGGACATCATACTGAAAGTCCTGGCTAATTCAAGAAGAGAAGGAAAATACAAGGTACACAGACTGGAAAGGAAGATATAAAACCATCTTTGTTCACAGGTAAGAGGTAGAAAATCCCAAAGAATCAACTAAAAAATTCTTGGAAACAATAAGCACTGATAGCAAGGTTGCAAAAGAGAAAGTTAATATACAAAAGTCAATTGTTTACCTCTATCCCAAACATTAGCTACTGAAATTAGAAATTAAAAACATGATACCATGTACACTGGCATCAAAACAAATGAAACAGTGGGGTATAATTCTAACAAAATATGTACATGATCTACCTGAAGAATACTATAATACAACAAAATTCTGAAGAAAGAAATCAGAGCAAATTTAAATAGGTGAATAGATATTCCATGCCCATGAATAGGAAGACTCAGTATTTTTTTTTAAAGGAAATTCTTTTTTTTTTTTTTAAGATTTTATTTATTTATTTGACAGACAGAGATCACAAGTAGGCAGAGAGAGAGAGAGAGGAGGAAGCAGGCTCCCCAATGAGCAGAGAGCCCGATGTGGGGCTCAATCCCAGGACCCTGGGATCATGAACTGAGCCGAAAGCAGAGACTTTAATCCACTGAGCCACCCAGGTGCCCCGAGGACAACAGGGACTTTAGCACACCACTTCCATCAATGGTGATCATCTAGACAGAAAATCAATAAGGAAACAACTGGCCTTAATATGACACATTAGACCAATGGACTTAACCAATACATACAGAACTTTCCATCCAAAAGCAGCAGAACACATGTTCTTCTCAAGTGTACACAAGCATTCCCTATAGCACATTAGGCCACAAAAGAAGTCTCAAAAAATTAAAGATGACTGAAATCAAACCAAGCATCTCTTCCAACCATAACAGTATAAAACTAGAAATTAATTATAGGAAAAAAAACTAGTAAAACTACAAATATGTAGAGATGAAACAGGTTACTGAACAACTACTGAGTCACAGAAGAAATGAAAGGAGAAATTTTAAAAATACCTAGAGACATGTGAAAACATTAATACGACACACCAAAATCTGTGGGAGACAGCCCAAGTGACTCTCTGAAAGTTCAGAGTAACAGAGGTCAACCTCAAGAAACAAGAGAAATAAATGAACATCTAACTTTACACCAGAGGAACTAGAATAAGAATAAATGAAGCCCAAAGATAGCAGAAGGAAGGGAATAATAAAGTTCAGAGTAAAAATAAATGAAATAGGGCACCTGGGTGGCTCAGTGGGTTAAGAAGCCAACTCTTGCTTTCAGCTCAGGTCATGATCTCACAGTACTGAGATCAAGCCCCACATCACCAGGCTCTGCATTCAGCAGGGAGTCCAAGTCGGCTTGAGATTCTCTCTCTTCCTCTCCCTCTGCCCCTCCCCCTGCTTGTGTGCGCGCTCTCTCTCTCTCTCTCTAAAACAAATAAATCTTTTAAAAAATAAAATAAAATAATGAAAATAGAGACTAAAAAGACAAACAGAAAAGGTCAATGAAACTAAGAGCTGGTTCTTTGAAAAGATAAATGAAATTGACAAACCTTCAGCTAAACTTATTAAGAAAAAAGGAAAAGACTCAAATAAAATGAGAAAGGAAAGCAGAGAAGTTACAACTGCCACCACAGAAATACAAAAATCATAAGAGACTATCACAAACAATTGTATGCCAACAAACTGAACCTACAAGAAATGGAGAAATTCCCAGAAACTTACAACCTTCCAAGACTGAATCACCAAGAAACAGAAAATCTCAATAGACCAATTACTAGTAAGGAGACTGAAACAGCAATCAAAAACCTCACCAAAAACAAAAGTCCAGGACAGAAGCCTTCACTCATTAATTCTACCAAAACATTCAAAGAAAATGTTAATACCTACCCTTCTCAAACTCTTTCAAAATACTGGTGAGGAGGAAATACCTCCAAACCTCCTTAAGAGGTCAATACTACCCTGATACCAAAACCAGACAAGGATAGCCCAAAAAAGAAAATTACAGGCCAATATCCCTGAACACAGATGCAAAAATCCTCAACAAAATATTAGCAAACCAAACTCGACAACATTAAAAGAATCATACACCATGATCAAGTGGTATTTATTCCAGGGATGCAAAGGATGGTCCAACATCTGCAAGTCAGCCAGTGTAATATACTGTGTGAACAGAATGAAACATGAAACTCATATGATCATCTCAAAAGATGTAGAAAAACCATCTGCCAGAATTCAACATCTACTTATGTTAACTCTCAACAAAGAGGGTATAGAGGGAACATACCTCAAGATTATAAAAACCATATATGGCAAACCTATAGCTAATATCACATTCAATGGTGAAAAACTAAAGCTTTTCTTCTAAGACCAGGAAAAGACAAGGATGCCCACTCCCCCACTTTTATTCAACATGGTATCTGAAGTTCTAGCTGCGGAAACTAGGCAAAAAGAAATAAAAGGCATTCTAATTGGAAAGAAGTAAAACACACTATTTGTAGATGGTATCATACAATATACAGAAAACCCTAAAGGATTCTACTAAAAAAAAAAAAAATTGCTAGAACTAATAAATGAATTCACTAAAGTTGCAGGACACAAAAGTCACATACAAAAACAATTCGTTGCATTTCTATACACTAATAGCAAACCATTAGAAAGAAAAATTAAGAAAACAATCCCATACTATTGCATCAAAAAGTATAAAATACCTAGGAATAAATTTAACCAAGAGGTGAAAACCCTGTACACTGAAACTGTAAGACACTGATGAAAAAAACTGAATATGACACAAAGAAACAAAAGATATCCATGCTCGTGGAATAAAAGAATACTGTGAAAATGTCCATGGTACCCAAAGCAATGCACAGATTCCACAGCAATCTACAGGGCAATCTGTATCAAAATTCCAATATCCACTTTTCATAGAACTAGAAAAAATAATTCTAAAATTTATATGGAACCGCAAAAGACACTCAAAGCCAAAACAATCGTGAGGGGAAAAAAAGAAACCTGGAGATATAACGTGCCTGGATTTCAGACCATACTACCAAGCTGTAAGTCATCAAAATAGTATGGTATTGGCCTAAAGACAGACACACAGATCAAGAGAAGAAAAGAGAGCCCAGAAATCAACCCACGCATATGCAATCAATTAATTTACAACAAGAGAGGCAAGAATATACACTGGGGAAAGGAGAGTCTCTTCAATAAACGGTGTTGGGAAAACTGGAGAGCCACATGCGAAAAGAGTGAAACTGGATCCCTCTCTTACACCAGACCAAAAACAAACTCAAAATGGATTATAGACTTAACTGTAAGAACAGAAACCACAGAACTCCCGAGAGAAAACATAAACGGCAAGCTCCCGGATATCCATCTTAGTAATGTTTTTTGGGGGGATCTGATTCCAAAGACAATGGAAACAAAAATGAAAATAAACAACTGAGACCACATCAAGCTGAAAAGCTTCTGCACACTAAAGGAAACAATCAGCAAAACTAAAAGGCAGCCTGCGGAATGGGAGAAGGTATCTGCAAATCATGTACCAGGGGCTCGCTTCAGCGAGAGCGGTACAGAGAAGATCAGCAGGGCCCCTGCGCACAGATGACATGCAAATCATCTATCTGGTAAGGGGCTGATATCCCAAATATATGAAGAACTCATGCAACCCAGTAAAAACAAAAAAATCCAATTAAGAAATGGACAGAAGATCGGAATGCATATTTTTCCAAAAAAGATACGCAGATAACCAACAAGCCCATGAAAAGATGCTCAACATAGCTCCTCGTCGGGGAAATCGAAATCAGACCCACAATGAGAGATCACCTGACACCTTGTCAGATCCACCGGCAGCAAAAGGACAAGAAACAACAAGTGTTGGTGAGGATGTGGAGAAAAGGTAGCCCTTGTGCACTGTTGGTAGGAATGCAAACTGATGCAGATGCTACAGGAAATAGTAGGAAGGTTCCAAAAAAATTCAAGACAGAAATACCATATGATCCAGCAGTCCCACTACTCAGCATCTACCCAAAGAAAACAAAAACACTAATTCAAAAAAAAAAAAAAAAAAAAAAAAAGAACCCCATTTTCCCTCCAGCATTACTTACAACAGCCAATGAGGGTATGATGCTAAGTGAAATAAGACAAAGAGAATGACAAAGATCACATGATTTGACTTACACGTAGAATTTAAAAAACAAAACAAAACGAAACCCACACTCACAGGTATAAAGAACAGACAACAGTTGCCACAGGGGAGGGGTGTAAGGTGGAGGTGACATGCGTGCAAATCAAGAAGCAGGAACTTCCAGTTACAAAACAGTAAGTCACTGGGATGTCACATACAGCTTGGGGAATACAGTGAGTAATACTGTGTTAACTTCGTATGGTGATAGGTGATAACTAGATTTATCGTGGCAATCATTTTGCAATGTACACAAGTGTCAAACCACTATGTATACACCTGAAACTAATATAGTAGTTTAAGTCAGTTATACCACCATTAAAAAAAAAAAAAGATTCCCAGGTCCTGTGCAGAGCTAAGTTACAGACCTTGAATAGACCTGTTCAGTTGCACCAGTCTCTCCATTCAGAATGCTTTTACTCTTTTTTTTTTTTTTTAAATCTTGCACTGTCATCCACACGCAACACCAGGTAATAAACTAAAATTTTTTTTAAATCATGACATTCTTATTAGAAAGGATCCTAGACTTTTTCTAAACTTCGTTCCAATCCTAACTCATCTGGTCCAATAGTGAGGTGGGCTTCAGGTCCTCATCTGTGGCATGAGAAAACAATGCCCCGTCAGCAGTGAGGGTCAAGTGAGAGTGACATCAGATATAGGAAAATGTTTCAGAAAAATGCAGTCCTGCTCGTGCTGCTGCTCATTCTGAGACATCCATCTGCCTCTGCCTAATGGACTCTGACTCATGCTTCACAAAGCAGTTCAAGTGTCACCTTCTCGACAAAGCCAGCCTTGAATATTGCAAGGACACCATTACTCCGTCTGTCTGGCCAGATTTGTGTTCACACCTCTGCAGAGCAGTTGATATTTTATATTTTAATTTAATTACGTATTTCTCCTAGTGTGGACTGTTTCCCATTTGCCCGTATTCCAGGGCACAGAGTAGGACTTCAATAAAAGCTCAATGAATTAATACTACTACTACTACTACAAAGGCTCTGTATTTTGTGAACATACGTACAGTTTGCAAGAATCACAATCAGTAAACAATCGTTTTTTACACACTCACTTTGCTACATACTACCTGTTTATATACACACATATATGTGCATAGACACATATTTTAATTATCATATATTTGTTAACAGTACTCCTCTATACTGAGTTCGACTCTCAGTACTAAACTAGAAAGAAAACCAGTAGGCACTCTTCAGAGTTCTGAACCTGAAAAACTATAATTAGGACCCAATACAATTCTCCAGTTCCTGGGCTGCCTTGCATCTGCCTATCTGCCCCTTTGGTCTGTAAGATTCCTAACAAATAGGAGACCAGATATATTCTCTCTGTGAATGGGCTACAGATGAATCAACATTCTAACATCTAAGGAACAGAGTAAAATATAGGATAACAATAAAAAGAAAAAATGAACCACTGAGTGGGTCAAAAGTTAGAATTCACTGCAAGTTTGCTTAAGGAACAGAAGTTTAAATTTTTAAGACTCCACAAAATTATCATTCTTGGATCCCGCAGGTGAGGCAGGGGCTGGGAAAACATCCTCTAAGGACGTCCTCCGGGAACAGTCAGCAGACTGAAGAGCCACAAGACATTTGGGGAGATGCAGGGGTTTCATCTGCACATCTAGGGGTTCCAATCAGATCACAAATTAAGACTCAGTAAAGGGGGTGGGAGGAGAGTAGAATGAAAGGATGCATGGTCTAAGTATTTGAGGAAAGACAAAAAAATCTGAAAGTAAACTAAAGACCCCTACATTTTCCTATCTTCAGACTTCCTGTTAAACATTTACTGCAGCCATCTGACATGCCAAGGTCTCTATTAAGCACTAGAGACATAGAGATGATGAAGAGATGGCTCTGGAAAAGCTCATAAGCTGTAAAGGAGTCAATCACAGACCAGTTCAATACAGTTAACTTCTTAATTATCAGCCCCAGTCAACTGGACAACTGGGTGGCTCAGTCAATTAAGTGTCTGACTTCAGCGCGGATCATAGTCCCAAGAGTTGTGGGATCAAGTCCCACATCGGACTCCTTGCTCAGCGGGAAGCCTGCGTGTACTCTTGCTCTCTCTAGCAAATAAATAAATAAATAAAATCTTGTGGGGGGAAAACACATTTCTGATAAGAAAAATGGGGAGATATTTTAAAATAGAATGTAAAAACCAGGTTAATTTATTTTTAAAGATTTACCTTTTTTTTTTTATTGTGAGAGAGAGAGAGCATGTAAGCATCAGCAGGAGAGGCAGAAGGAAAGGGAGAGAGAGAATCTCAAGCAGACTCTGTGCTGAGCATGGAGCCCGACTCAGGGCTCAATCCCAGGACCTTGAGACCATGACTTGAGCCAAAACTAAGAGTCAGACGCTTAACTGAGTCATCCAGGCGTCCCAAAGCCAGGTTAATTTTAAAGATGGGAATTTGAGCTTTAGAATGCCTACCTTATTCCAAGCTGGACTGCTGCTGTTTGTTCCATAAGCAGGGACTGAAAACACTTTGCAGAGCCCTGCCCTAGGAAGGGAAACACTGTCTTTGCAGAACTGCCGCTGAGCCAAGCACAGCTAAACTATGAGGGGCACATTTACAGAGAAAGAGCCAACCACGTGCCTGATCCAAGGGGTAAGAGCACTTGCCCAGCCCCTCAAAACTGACCATTCAGGCAGTGATCTTCTGATACCCTAAAGGGAAGTCAGAATGTACTTTACAGATATCCAACATCCCATGTGGATGGCTCAGCAGAAATATGCAGGAGTGATTTTTGGAGCCATGAGAAAAGGTCGCTCTAGAAGGAATGGGGTCAAGGAAAGAATGATCACTTACCAGAGTGGGTTTGCATGAGACACGCTGATGACAAATGCTTCTCCCGTCTGTCCAGAAAGAGTTCGCCCACTTTTATCAATAATTGTCCCTGAAATCTGAATTAACAAAGTGAACTCAGTCAAAGGAGGCTCAAATTAACAACACGGTCATGAGTGTGAAATAAAATGAGTGCACTGTTCCTTTATGAGGAAGGGGAGTGTGGAGCTCTCACACAGGAAGCACTTTTCATCATGGTCAGAAAGGACAGGGGCAAGGGGACTGCGAGGATGAGTCATGAAGCCATAACATAAAAAACAGGGGAAGTCACTGAGGCAAAAGCAATGACCAACACAGCTTTGGAATTCACACATCCAGTCCCACCGCTGAAGGCTTTCCCAGAGACCTCAGGCTGTCCTAGCTATGACCCCTGGTTCGTCTAAGACCCCTTGATTTGATTCTAGTCTTTTCCCACCAAGCAATGTTGAGACTCTCCTGGGGGTCTGCCTACTTGTAGGCTGGTGTCATCTGATCTGGAAAGCTGGGTCAGCATGCAAGCCCACATCTCCCAGGGCCCCTCTCAGAGGGAGTCCCAAAGCCTTTGACTTCAGGGGATCAATTCAGCCAGGCTTCAATTCCAGTGGCCTGCCTTCTGGGTTCACCTTCTTCCCATCTCCAGAGCTGAGACTGCCACTGGTAGGAGGAAGGTGAAAAGAGGAAGCCGAAGTGGGTGGTTCCTTAAAGATACTAAAGATAGTTCTCCTATGCCAGGAAAATAAAAACCCTACCCTCAAAATGACAGTATTAATAAAAGACAAAAATCATCATGCAAATTTGAGAACTTACAAAGATAGGTCGAAGGGGATACTCCTCTTCAAAAAGTGTCTGGAGTGCAAACAAGGCTGCCTGTCAGGGGTAAAAAGAACATCTTTGCTCCTGAGAGACTGTGTTCCCCAGAATGTTCCCTTTTCCAAAGCCTCTCTAGATGAGAGCAACATCGCACTCCCTGGGGAAGAAGCACATCCTCCCTGTAAAGTACAATCCCCGATCCCAACACCCCATCTCAAGTCGCACACGGTACCTATGGAAACGAAACAGATGCTGCCTCAGAGTTTACCTACGAACTAGTATTTCCTCCAAAGAAGAGCTCAAGAGCTCTGCTCTTTCTTCCTTCTCCCAGTCAAAACTAAAAATAGATAAATACGAATGCCTGCACCGTCCCCATCCTCGTAGATACAGGGGGGTACAGAAATGAAGGGCACACAGTGAGCTCAGACTGGGCTGTGCAGGCACTAATGCCAAGTAACTCAGCGCATGCCCAAGCTGCATTAGGTTCCAGGGAACAGCTCCTTCTTTTGATCACTGTATTTCCTGATTCCAAGATGTGCACATTTTCATAATTTGCTGAAGTCAGAATGCAACTTGTCCTTAATGTATACCTTCTTGGGGATGGGGGGGGGTTCTTATGCATTGAAAGTTACTAATTCAACAATATAAGAATTTTATTTTATTTTTAGAACTAGCCCAATTGATCCCAAAGATCTGATGGAAAAATAAATGAGGAAGAACAGCCAGGTAAATTCTGGGGGAAAAACAGTACGGCGGGGAGAGGCTCATGAAAGCCTACCAGTTATTCAGGATGTATTTTAATCATAACGCTACAGAAAATAGCAGGATGGGAGTGTGACATCAGACAGATGACTGGAATAGATTCTACCCAGACACACTTCCGAATTCAGGGTGGTATACAATTCCTGTCACTGGGAAATGGTAGGATATTTAATAGATGATGTTAAGACAACTAGGTAAACCTTAGAGAAAAAGAGTACCTAGTTAGAACTCTACCACATTCCTCACTCCAAAATAAATTACAGACGCATCATGGGGACAACCTGTCCCTCAATAATCAAAAGAATGTTATGTCACACTTTTTTTATACCTGTGTAGCATCTCTCTCAGGAACCCCCCACACCGTAACAGCTGTTCTGGGAAAGACCTGGATGCCCAGGGAATAGGAGAAGGAAGGGCATTTACTTTTCACTCCCTACATTTATGTTCCTTCTAAATTTAGAACCATCTGTGTGTATTTACTACATCTGCATACGTGCGCCTAACAGCTATATGTGTATTTACTTTCATAATTTAAAAAAAAAAAAGTGTTTTTGAAAGCTAAAAAGATAATCTTTTGAGTTTTTTCTCATCCCGCTGGCCTTAACTAGAAATACTCAAAAACAGAATGGAACAGAAGACTTTCATGTAACTTTGACGATGGCTGCGATGGTCTATCTTCTTGCCCCACTGGGGATCCTCACAGCCCCCACCCTGCCTATCCCTCTCATCTCCCTCAACTCACCTTGGCATTAGCAGTATCAAAAATAGTCTCAATGAGTAAGACATCAACCCCACCATCCAGAAGCCCTTTGGCCTGCTCTCTGTATGCTTCAACGAGCTCATCAAATGCTGTAAAAAATAAAGCACCAAATATAAAGTCACCAAAATCCTCTCAATGGCCAGGACATGCTGTCTTCAGGCCTAGCACCTGTCAACTATTGCTGGTTTCTAATGCTTGATTTAAGGATATCACCTTTTGTGAGAAACCAAATAAAGAAATGGGGCAGTGATGTTAAATAAACCTGTAGACTGAATACTCCTGAACACTTGCCACACAACCTCCACTTGCCCCACATGAGGCAAGAAGTAAGTGAGGAGGCAGGAAGGTGCGTGGTTTCATGAGCCCCGTACCTTATTTTCAACACCTTTACAGTAGATCTTTCTTCCCAGGGATGGTCTTAATCAGTCAGTTAAGGGATGAGTGTGAGAAACAAGGAGAGAGCCATGTCACCCTGACTTGGAAACATGGTGGGTCTAGTCACATCCTCTCACACTCACAGTGATAAAAGGCTTCAGTCCTGTGGACTTCACTCCTGCCAGAGAGAAAACCTGCCTTATGGGGCAATTTCAGTCTGAATCCAAAGTGTTCTATCATTCCAGGGTACAATTTTTATTAGAAACATCTTGAGTTGTCCATTTCCATTTGAGAGGTCAGCCCTCTTGCCATTTACCTCCCAATGAAAAAAGAAAAAAGCTTGGATAGTCAATAGAAAAACCCAATACTACCTTCACGCTTGCTGTATAAAGCACAAGAGAAAGGAAAACTTAGCCCCTCCCAGTCAAGCCTTGACCAAGCATAAGCCCAGTATGAGCAACCCCTGGTGAAGAACTATGACAACACCACATGGAAAGTTCTATAACCAAAAACCTACAAACCATACTTGCCTGAACCTGCCACCTACACAATATTCTTCACTATACAAAGTATCAGTACTATTCAGCTAAGTTTAATTCTTTTTGTCTTTCATTATCTTGATGCTTAGGAAATTGACTTAGATGTTTAGGTTTTTCATAAAATCTCAATGTGATTATGTTTATGTACGCTAGTTTATGATGTCACCAATGCCACTATGTGTATATAGTTTGGAGCACTTTCTGACATAAAACGGGGGACTAGTGGGCTACTCTATAACAGACCAAGGCCTGGTGTCCATATTTGCTCAACTTCTCAGTTTAAAGCTTTCTCTTGATTAGTTTTATTTTCTCAGCTGATAAAGAAGCATGATCACAGTACCATGTACATTTGAAATAAGAATAATAGTAATAATAACAAGATCTGACTTTTTATTTAGATGTTTACTACATTTCAGGGACTGTTACAAGCCCTTTATGTCCATTAAGCCACAATAACCCTGAGGAAGAGCCTGTTATCCCATTGTACAGATTTTAAGATCACTGAAACACAGACATACTTACAGGGGCTCAAAGACTATTTACAATACTTACTAATGTTTCTGTAATCTGGTCTCTCCACAGACGGGGACACCGACAGTGTCTTATTAGTTGGACCCAGAGCTCCTGCCACAAATCTCTTAATTCCTTTGGGAAAAGAAAAACAAGTGTAAAAATCTCTGAACAGCTTGACCTTTTTGTTGTGACTCAACAGGCTAAAAGATTTTCCCCTAGAACACAAGTCTCTAATCCTTTATCCACAACTCCGAAATACAAAAGTGCAAGTTATTTTCTTAATTCGTTTGACAACAAACTTGATCTCTCCTGGACCAACAAGAAGCTTCATAGTCTTGATCACACTCGGTGAGACAATGCACAGATTTGACTACAAATGAGTATCTGAGGATGGGAGCTATCCCTGACCACACTGGGAAAATTCTGAAATATAGGGATGTGTACAGGTGATTGCCAAGCTGATCCGAAAGACTCCAAATTCTCACCTATCTGGCTTCAAAGCGTTTCAGTAACTAACCCTTTTCTATCCCCACAGTCATGTTTGGATAAATTAACTCCCCTTCCTCTTAAGGTATCTCCAAGATCCTGAACTCAACACAGATTCTAGAAAAGCTCCTCACGGTAACATTCAACTTGAAATGCTCCCCAGTATCATGCTGCAGGCCCTTCACGTGGGGGGGAGGGGACTATTAAATCAGGATTAGCAATTATAAAGCCTAAAATTCAAGTATGAAACAGATCAAATCTTACTGTAAGCACTCTTTCAATAATTCTTTAATAACCTTTCCTCTGGACTGGAGTCCAGGTGCTTCCAAAAGAGCCTCCAAGGTTGGGTTCATCCACACGGCACAACCGAAGCTGGGGGTACACTGATGACGGTAACTACTCAGTAACCTGGGTCACGATTTACAGTTTAACAGGAGAAGACTACCAATGAGTTGATAACCCACCCTTCGAACAGGTTACCTTTCCCAGAGCTGAACAATAATATGTGTATAAGAAAAATGTCCTTCTCTTTCCCTGCTTTCACTGGTTTCATATTCTCTGACCTGCAACTCTGTTGGGGTAATGGTCTCTGCACGTCCGTGGATTTAAAGACTATCTCCCAGAAGCAGAGTTCCCACAAACTGCTTCAGTCTTCATTAGTATGCTTTATCTCATTTCCTAGCAATTCCCCTTTATATTTTCTCCCGCTGGCATTAATTTTACATTTCCAAATCTTAAGGTGCTCCACATATTTCTTCTATTAACTTCCCTCCCTCAGAGCCTCCCCACCAGCTGGCATGTCACGCTATGGCAGCCAGCCAGGGGGTTAGTTATTTCAAGAGGCCGCTTTTCAAGTCCTAGCAAGCCTGAATCGCATGCCACAGTCCTGTGCGGGCTGCACAGAGCCTTCAAGGACATTAAGGATAGGATGTGGATTACGCTATTCACCTACATGAGCCAATCATGAGGATGAGGTTAGCTTTATTGGGTAAGATCAAATATCTTAATGTTTATCAAAATAACCAGAACACCTGAACTACCTAGTAATGTGCTTCCAAAAGGAGAATGATCAGCTTGGCTGTAAATACCCAAAGAAGCTACAACCACAAATATACAAAGTAGCTAGAGCTACAAAGTGAAGCTAGAGCCCGCACTAAACACAGAGTAAACCCTGAGCCCAAGGCCCACAGGGACAGAATCAAATCAGAGAGGACAGAATCAAATCAGAGAGGCTCTGGAGGGCTTGATTACGAAATTGCAAAGAAGTCACCTACCCACAAGTACAAAACAGTGTCTGCAGTGTTGCTGGGGGCCACTTGTCACAGAAGGGAAAAGCATAATAAAGACAGCACGTGACACCTCCGAATCTCAAAGGAGTCATCCTTGCAGATGTTCCTTACCTGTCTGGAGGGACACCTCCTCGGCTGCCTTTCTGGCCACCCCCGCAGAGCATTTGTTCATCCGGTAGGCCTACACGTGAATGCAAACATTAGCGGGCGCTTCTTCCCCTCTGCCCCATAAACCAGGGACTCGTGACCTTATAAAAGTCAGTTTTATTCAGTAAGGAAATGGAGACGGAATTAACAAGAGGTCTGAACGAAATCTCGGCTGAGAAGGCCTCTCAGCTGCCCCAGCCATGAAGGCAGCAGGAGAGCTAAGA